>NC_143018.1:144101225-144208725 GCF_055824585.1 Amblyomma mixtum | reverse complement strand
AACTTCTCCTCGGCTAAAACCAGACGCTGCTCCACGCTCATCGCCATGACGAACACGACAGGAGTCGGCTTAAAAACACCGCAAACAACAACGCAGCGCGCGGAAAGTGCGACCAAGCTGGGTCGGCTCCATCACCTGTGTAACACGTTCAAATGTTTTTCTTCACGGGTGCGAGAAGGGTGCCTGGTGACGAGATTTAATCTCGGCTCCACCAATAGGGTTCGACTTCAGCAGAAAAAGTCGAACTTGTTAGGTGTGGCTTATCAGAGCGATAAGGGTGGGGTGTGGGATAGATTCCTAGGAAGGTCTGGAACAGGAAACGTCGCGGGACAAAGGAGAACAAAACACTCTCTCTCACTCTTAGACAGTCCGAGGACGTTGACCTCGTTTTGACGATATTCCTTTCGAAAGCAACACAATGGAGCGCGTATCAGTTAGAGCACGTCTTGCTTGTAATGTTTTGTAAGCAACACGTGCTTAAAATACATGGCCATGAAATACCCGAGTAACCGATTCAAATTTCTGGGAATGCGTTTAAACGAGGGGCACGTATACGCGGAAAAGAACGAACAGTCTCCTAGGTCAAAATGGCCAAGAGATGTCGCGGTAATGAAACATAGAGCATAATGGCGGTAACACAAGTATGGACTACTAAGAGGTATTCGGAAAGGAATAATGGCGCCGTGGCTTTCTTTCGGTAATTCGCTTCTGTGCTTAAGGGCCGATGTTAAGTCGGTATGAGAAATAAATGAGAGAGCTGTTTGAAGATTAGCACTATGTACCGAAGGCAAAAACCACAAACTAGGAAGTGAGGGGGGTAAGGGCTGGAAAATCTTTGTAGCACCGCCAACTTAGAGTAAAATGCTATATGAAGTACGCCTGATTAAACTGAACGGAAACTGGTGGGCATCAAAGGATTTTAAACAGTTATACGGAACGTGCGTTGACACAAAAAGGCAGAAAAAATTAGGAATATAACCAGTAAGCATGCCGGACAAGAGGACGCGGAAAGAAAGAGCCAGCCAGCCAGCCAGCCATGCATGGATGCATGCATGGATGCATGCATGCATCCATCCATCCATCCATCCATCCATCCATCCATCCATCCATCCATCCATCCATCCATCCATCCATCCATCCATCCATCCATCCATCCATCCATCCATCCATCCATCCATCCATCCATCCATCCATCCATCCATCCATCCATCCATCCATCCATCCATCCATCCATCCATCGATCCATCCATCCATCCATCCATCCATCCATCCATCCATCCATCCATCCATCCATCCATCCATCCATCCATCCATCCATCCATCCATCCATCCATCCATCCATCCATCCATCCATCCATCCATCCATCCATCCATCCATCCATCCATCCATCCATCCATCCAGGGACGTGCATCAACAGTTCTTTTCGAAGATCAGAAAGATGCTTCGATGGCCATTAACATAACGTCCGGCTACGCACAGCAAGGAATTTTACCAGAACAGTCAACGTATACAAAGTTGTGGCCGCCTTAGCCATCTAACTGCAGGCACGAATGTCACGTACTTAAACTGCCATGTTTCCAAAGGCCACTGGTGACCAACACTTTCTCACTAACGTTTATTTTTATTTCATATCACTCCTTACTGGACTATGAGGAACCAAAGTGTAGTTTTATGCCTCTTTATCTTCCGAAAACTCAAACGTATCTTTCAAAGCCCGAAGAGCGTAAATTTTACCCAACCGCAGGGTCACTTAGCTGTGCTGGTGCGAATTTGTTGGCCGCTTATTTCTCGTGTTTCGCGCTGAACAAGCGAAACCTAGTCTTAACATTTGTTGGAAAATGGTCAGGATGTAAGCTTGTCGAGGTTTTCGCAAGATTTCTTCGTCATGTTTGGCCATCGTGCTCGCAGCGGCTTCGGGACTGCAAACACATATTCCGGACGCTCTAGAAAATCGCTGATACACCAAGAAGTGATGCTGCGCTAAAAGCAAACAAAAAAAAGTGGTCGAGGGATGTCCGTTTGGACATTTGTCAGAATACAAGAGCTTACGTGGAAAGCAAGTCGGGTACGGCCATGCTTTGAAATGGGAGATTGAATTTTCGTGATCTGCTGCTGCGCTTTCAGTCGTCCAGGAAGAACAGGTCACAGTCGGGGATCGGAGCCAGCAGCGCAGAAATGTAGTCTTCGTCCAAGTCAGCAGGCTCGTCATTTTGCGCCACATGAAGCTGCTCCTGAATGCTCTTTCCAGACTGCTTTCGTGTAGGCTGAAGAGAACTTTGGTCGACAGGAAGAGTGTCAACACCCGAGTATCCGGCATCCTCACTGCCGCCCTGGCTGCGGTACCGCTTACAGGTTCCAGGTTCACCTGTCAAGACCTCAGAAGATAATAACGTACCTTCAGATTCCTCTCGCGTCCGTTTGTGGCTCCTTGCTCTTTATATGGATGGACGGGGCTTCGGGGATTGGTCGTCGCTGCCTTGTTCGCCCTCCACTGGGTCTCTGGATCTGAGCCAGGACCAATCTTGAAGAAGCAGCCGTAGCATCATGCGTTTGCGAATGCAGGGGTCTCGGCGGCTCTGCTGCATTTCTTCTAACTTCTCCTCGGCTAAAACCAGACGCTGCTCCACGCTCATCGCCATGACGAACACGACAGGAGTCGGCTTAAAAACACCGCTAACAACAACGCAGCGCGCGGAAAGTGCGACCAAGCTGGGTCGGCTCCAACACCTGTGTAACACGTTCAAATGTTTTTCTTCACGGGTGCGAGAAGGGTGCCTGGTGACGAGATTTAATCTCGGCTCCACCAATAGGGTTCGACTTCAGCAGAAAAAGTCGAACTTGTTAGGTGTGGCTTATCAGAGCGATAAGGGTGGGGTGTGGGATAGATTCCTAGGAAGGTCTGGAACAGGAAACGTCGCGGGACAAAGGAGAACAAAACACTCTCTCTCACTCTTAGACAGTCCGAGGGCGTTGACCTCGTTTTGACGATATTCCTTTCGAAAGCAACACAATGGAGCGCGTATCAGTTAGAGCACGTCTTGCTTGTAATGTTTTGTAAGCAACACGTGCTTAAAATACATGGCCATGAAATACCCGAGTAACCGATTCAAATTTCTGGGAATGCGTTTAAACGAGGGGCACGTATACGCGGAAAAGAACGAACAGTCTCCTAGGTCAAAATGGCCAAGAGATGTCGCGGTAATGAAACATAGAGCATAATGGCGGTAACACAAGTATGGACTACTAAGAGGTATTCGGAAAGGAATAATGGCGCCGTGGCTTTCTTTCGGTAATTCGCTTCTGTGCTTAAGGGCCGATGTTAAGTCGGTATGAGAAATAAATGAGAGAGCTGTTTGAAGATTAGCACTATGTACCGAAGGCAAAAACCACAAACTAGGAAGTGAGGGGGGTAAGGGCTGGAAAATCTTTGAAGCACCGCCAACTTAGAGTAAAATGCTATATGAAGTACACCTGATTAAACTGAACGGAAACTGGTGGGCATCAAAGGATTTTAAACAGTTATACGGAACGTGCGTTGACACAAAAAGGCAGAAAAAATTAGGAATATAACCAGTAAGCATGCCGGACAAGAGGACGCGGAAAGAAAGAGCCAGCCAGCCAGCCAGCCAGCCAGCCAGCCATCCATCCATCCATCCATCCATCCATCCATCCATCCATCCATCCATCCATCCATCCATCCATCCATCCATCCATCCATCCATCCATCCATCCATCCATCCATCCATCCATCCATCCATCCATCCATCCATCCATCCATCCATCCATCCATCCATCCATCCATCCATCCATCAATCCATCCATCCATCCATCCATCCATCCATCAATCCATCAATCCATCCATCCATCCATCCTTCCATCCATCCATCCATCCATCCATCCATCCATCCATCCATCCATCCATCCATCCATCCATCCATCCATCCATCCATCCATCCATCCATCCATCCATCCATCCATCCATCCATCCATCCATCCATCCATCCATCAATCCATCCATCCATCCATCCATCCATCCATCCATCCATCCATCCATCCATCCATCCATCCATCCATCCATCCATCCATCCATCCATCCATCCATCCATCCATCCATCCATCCATCCATCCATCCATCCATCCATCCATCCATCCATCCATCCATCCATCCATCCATCCAGGGACGTGCATCAACAGTTCTTTTCGAAGATCAGAAAGATGCTTCGATGGCCATTAACATAACGTCCGGCTACGCACAGCAAGGAATTTTACAAGAACAGTCAACGTATACAAAGTTGTGGCCGCCTTAGCCATCTAACTGCAGGCACGAATGTCACGTACTTAAACTGCCATGTTTCCAAAGGCCACTGGTGACCAATACTTTCTCACTAATGTTTATTTTTATTTCATATCACTCCTTACTGGACTATGAGGAACCAAAGTGTAGTTTTATGCCTCTTTATCTTCCGAAAACTCAAACGTATCTTTCAAAGCCCGAAGAGCGTAAATTTTACCCAACCGCAGGGTCACTTAGCTGTGCTGGTGCGAATTTGTTGGCCGCTTATTTCTCGTGTTTCGCGCTGAACAAGCGAAACCTAGTCTTAACATTTGTTGGAAAATGGTCAGGATGTAAGCTTGTCGAGGTTTTCGCAAGATTTCTTCGTCATGTTTGGCCATCGTGCTCGCAGCGGCTTCGGGACTGCAAACACATATTCCGGACGCTCTAGAAAATCGCTGATACACCAAGAAGTGATGCTGCGCTAAAAGCAAACAAAAAAAAGTGGTCGAGGGATGTCCGTTTGGACATTTGTCAGAATACAAGAGCTTACGTGGAAAGCAAGTCGGGTACGGCCATGCTTTGAAATGGGAGATTGAAGTTTCGTGATCTGCTGCTCCGCTTTCAGTCGTCCAGGAAGAACAGGTCACAGTCGGGGATCGGAGCCAGCAGCGCAGAAATGTAGTCTTCGTCCAAGTCAGCAGGCTCGTCATTTTGCGCCACATGAAGCTGCTCCTGAATGCTCTTTCCAGACTGCTTTCGTGTAGGCTGAAGAGAACTTTGGTCGACAGGAAGAGTGTCAACACCCGAGTATCCGGCATCCTCACTGCCGCCCTGGCTGCGGTACCGCTTACAGGTTCCAGGTTCACCTGTCAAGACCTCAGAAGATAATAACGTACCTTCAGATTCCTCTCGCGTCCGTTTGTGGCTCCTTGCTCTTGATATGGATGGACGGGGCTTCGCGGATTGGTCGTCGCTGCCTTGTTCGCCCTCCACTGGGTCTCTGGATCTGAGCCAGGACCAATCTTGAAGAAGCAGCCGTAGCATCATGCGTTTGCGAATGCAGGGGTCTCGGCGGCTCTGCTGCATTTCTTCTAACTTCTCCTCGGCTAAAACCAGACGCTGCTCCACGCTCATCGCCATGACGAACACGACAGGAGTCGGCTTAAAAACACCGCAAACAACAACGCAGCGCGCGGAAAGTGCGACCAAGCTGGGTCGGCTCCAACACCTGTGTAACACGTTCAAATGTTTTTCTTCACGGGTGCGAGAAGGGTGCCTGGTGACGAGATTTAATCTCGGCTCCACCAATAGGGTTCGACTTCAGCAGAAAAAGTCGAACTTGTTAGGTGTGGCTTATCAGAGCGATAAGGGTGGGGTGTGGGATAGATTCCTAGGAAGGTCTGGAACAGGAAACGTCGCGGGACAAAGGAGAACAAAACACTCTCTCTCACTCTTAGACAGTCCGAGGGCGTTGACCTCGTTTTGACGATATTCCTTTCGAAAGCAACACAATGGAGCGCGTATCAGTTAGAGCACGTCTTGCTTGTAATGTTTTGTAAGCAACACGTGCTTAAAATACATGGCCATGAAATACCCGAGTAACCGATTCAAATTTCTGGGAATGCGTTTAAACGAGGGGCACGTATACGCGGAAAAGAACGAACAGTCTCCTAGGTCAAAATGGCCAAGAGATGTCGCGGTAATGAAACATAGAGCATAATGGCGGTAACACAAGTATGGACTACTAAGAGGTATTCGGAAAGGAATAATGGCGCCGTGGCTTTCTTTCGGTAATTCGCTTCTGTGCTTAAGGGCCGATGTTAAGTCGGTATGAGAAATAAATGAGAGAGCTGTTTGAAGATTAGCACTATGTACCGAAGGCAAAAACCACAAACTAGGAAGTGAGGGGGGGTAAGGGCTGGAAAATCTTTGAAGCACCGCCAACTTAGAGTAAAATGCTATATGAAGTACACCTGATTAAACTGAACGGAAACTGGTGGGCATCAAAGGATTTTAAACAGTTATACGGAACGTGCGTTGACACAAAAAGGCAGAAAAAATTAGGAATATAACCAGTAAGCATGCCGGACAAGAGGACGCGGAAAGAAAGAGCCAGCCAGCCAGCCAGCCAGCCAGCCAGCCAGCCAGCCATCCATCCATCCATCCATCCATCCATCCATCCATCCATCCATCCATCCATCCATCCATCCATCCATCCATCCATCCATCCATCCATCCATCCATCCATCCATCCATCCATCCATCCATCCATCCATCCATCCATCCATCCATCCATCCATCCATCCATCCATCAATCCATCCATCAATCCATCCATCCATCCATCCATCCATCCATCCATCCATCCATCCATCCATCCATCCATCCATCCATCCATCCATCCATCCATCCATCCATCCATCCATCCATCCATCCATCCATCCATCCATCCATCCATCCATCCATCCATCCATCCATCCATCCATCCATCCATACATCCATCCGTCCGTCCGTCCGTCCGTCCGTCCGTCCGTCCGTCCGTCCGTCCGTCCATCCATCCATCCATCCATCCATCCATCCATCCATCCATCCATCCATCCATCCATCCATCCATCCAGGGACGTGCATCAACAGTTCTTTTCGAAGATCAGAAAGATGCTTCGATGGCCATTAACATAACGTCCGGCTACGCACAGCAAGGAATTTTACAAGAACAGTCAACGTATACAAAGTTGTGGCCGCCTTAGCCATCTAACTGCAGGCACGAATGTCACGTACTTAAACTGCCATGTTTCCAAAGGCCACTGGTGACCAACACTTTCTCACTAATGTTTATTTTTATTTCATATCACTCCTTACTGGACTATGAGGAACCAAAGTGTAGTTTTATGCCTCTTTATCTTCCGAAAACTCAAACGTATCTTTCAAAGCCCGAAGAGCGTAAATTTTACCCAACCGCAGGGTCACTTAGCTGTGCTGGTGCGAATTTGTTGGCCGCTTATTTCTCGTGTTTCGCGCTGAACAAGCGAAACCTAGTCTTAACATTTGTTGGAAAATGGTCAGGATGTAATCTTGTCGAGGTTTTCGCAAGATTTCTTCGTCATGTTTGGCCATCGTGCTCGCAGCGGCTTCGGGACTGCAAACACATATTCCGGACGCTCTAGAAAATCGCTGATACACCAAGAAGTGATGCTGCGCTAAAAGCAAACAAAAAAAAGTGGTCGAGGGATGTCCGTTTGGACATTTGTCAGAATACAAGAGCTTACGTGGAAAGCAAGTCGGGTACGGCCATGCTTTGAAATGGGAGATTGAAGTTTCGTGATCTGCTGCTCCGCTTTCAGTCGTCCAGGAAGAACAGGTCACAGTCGGGGATCGGAGCCAGCAGCGCAGAAATGTAGTCTTCGTCCAAGTCAGCAGGCTCGTCATTTTGCGCCACATGAAGCTGCTCCTGAATGCTCTTTCCAGACTGCTTTCGTGTAGGCTGAAGAGAACTTTGGTCGACAGGAAGAGTGTCAACACCCGAGTATCCGGCATCCTCACTGCCGCCCTGGCTGCGGTACCGCTTACAGGTTCCAGGTTCACCTGTCAAGACCTCAGAAGATAATAACGTACCTTCAGATTCCTCTCGCGTCCGTTTGTGGCTCCTTGCTCTTGATATGGATGGACGGGGCTTCGCGGATTGGTCGTCGCTGCCTTGTTCGCCCTCCACTGGGTCTCTGGATCTGAGCCAGGACCAATCTTGAAGAAGCAGCCGTAGCATCATGCGTTTGCGAATGCAGGGGTCTCGGCGGCTCTGCTGCAATTCTTCTAACTTCTCCTCGGCTAAAACCAGACGCTGCTCCACGCTCATCGCCATGAGGAACACGACAGGAGTCGGCTTAAAAACACCGCAAACAACAACGCAGCGCGCGGAAAGTGCGACCAAGCTGGGTCGGCTCCAACACCTGTGTAACACGTTCAAATGTTTTTCTTCACGGGTGCGAGAAGGGTGCCTGGTGACGAGATTTAATCTCGGCTCCACCAATAGGGTTCGACTTCAGCAGAAAAAGTCGAACTTGTTAGGTGTGGCTTATCAGAGCGATAAGGGTGGGGTGTGGGATAGATTCCTAGGAAGGTCTGGAACAGGAAACGTCGCGGGACAAAGGAGAACAAAACACTCTCTCTCACTCTTAGACAGTCCGAGGGCGTTGACCTCGTTTTGACGATATTCCTTTCGAAAGCAACACAATGGAGCGCGTATCAGTTAGAGCACGTCTTGCTTGTAATGTTTTGTAAGCAACACGTGCTTAAAATACATGGCCATGAAATACCCGAGTAACCGATTCAAATTTCTGGGAATGCGTTTAAACGAGGGGCACGTATACGCGGAAAAGAACGAACAGTCTCCTAGGTCAAAATGGCCAAGAGATGTCGCGGTAATGAAACATAGAGCATAATGGCGGTAACACAAGTATGGACTACTAAGAGGTATTCGGAAAGGAATAATGGCGCCGTGGCTTTCTTTCGGTAATTCGCTTCTGTGCTTAAGGGCCGATGTTAAGTCGGTATGAGAAATAAATGAGAGAGCTGTTTGAAGATTAGCACTATGTACCGAAGGCAAAAACCACAAACTAGGAAGTGAGGGGGGTAAGGGCTGGAAAATCTTTGAAGCACCGCCAACTTAGAGTAAAATGCTATATGAAGTACACCTGATTAAACTGAACGGAAACTGGTGGGCATCAAAGGATTTTAAACAGTTATACGGAACGTGCGTTGACACAAAAAGGCAGAAAAAATTAGGAATATAACCAGTAAGCATGCCGGACAAGAGGACGCGGAAAGAAAGAGCCAGCCAGCCAGCCAGCCAGCCAGCCATCCATCCATCCATCCATCCATCCATCCATCCATCCATCCATCCATCCATCCATCCATCCATCCATCCATCCATCCATCCATCCATCCATCCATCCATCCATCCATCCATCCATCCATCCATCCATCCATCCATCCATCCATCCATCCATCCATCCATCCATCCATCCATCCATCCATCCATCCATCCATCCATCAATCCATCCATCCATCCATCCATCCATCCATCAATCCATCAATCCATCCATCCATCCATCCTTCCATCCATCCATCCATCCATCCATCCATCCATCCATCCATCCATCCATCCATCCATCCATCCATCCATCCATCCATCCATCCATCAATCCATCCATCCATCCATCCATCCATCCATCCATCCATCCATCCATCCATCCATCCATCCATCCATCCATCCATCCATCCATCCATCCATCCATCCATTCATCCATACATCCGTCCGTCCGTCCGTCCGTCCGTCCGTCCGTCCGTCCGTCCGTCCGTCCGTCCGTCCGTCCGTCCGTCCATCCATCCATCCATCCATCCATCCATCCAGGGACGTGCATCAACAGTTCTTTTCGAAGATCAGAAAGATGCTTCGATGGCCATTAACATAACGTCCGGCTACGCACAGCAAGGAATTTTACAAGAACAGTCAACGTATACAAAGTTGTGGCCGCCTTAGCCATCTAACTGCAGGCACGAATGTCACGTACTTAAACTGCCATGTTTCCAAAGGCCACTGGTGACCAATACTTTCTCACTAATGTTTATTTTTATTTCATATCACTCCTTACTGGACTATGAGGAACCAAAGTGTAGTTTTATGCCTCTTTATCTTCCGAAAACTCAAACGTATCTTTCAAAGCCCGAAGAGCGTAAATTTTACCCAACCGCAGGGTCACTTAGCTGTGCTGGTGCGAATTTGTTGGCCGCTTATTTCTCGTGTTTCGCGCTGAACAAGCGAAACCTAGTCTTAACATTTGTTGGAAAATGGTCAGGATGTAAGCTTGTCGAGGTTTTCGCAAGATTTCTTCGTCATGTTTGGCCATCGTGCTCGCAGCGGCTTCGGGACTGCAAACACATATTCCGGACGCTCTAGAAAATCGCTGATACACCAAGAAGTGATGCTGCGCTAAAAGCAAACAAAAAAAAGTGGTCGAGGGATGTCCGTTTGGACATTTGTCAGAATACAAGAGCTTACGTGGAAAGCAAGTCGGGTACGGCCATGCTTTGAAATGGGAGATTGAAGTTTCGTGATCTGCTGCTCCGCTTTCAGTCGTCCAGGAAGAACAGGTCACAGTCGGGGATCGGAGCCAGCAGCGCAGAAATGTAGTCTTCGTCCAAGTCAGCAGGCTCGTCATTTTGCGCCACATGAAGCTGCTCCTGAATGCTCTTTCCAGACTGCTTTCGTGTAGGCTGAAGAGAACTTTGGTCGACAGGAAGAGTGTCAACACCCGAGTATCCGGCATCCTCACTGCCGCCCTGGCTGCGGTACCGCTTACAGGTTCCAGGTTCACCTGTCAAGACCTCAGAAGATAATAACGTACCTTCAGATTCCTCTCGCGTCCGTTTGTGGCTCCTTGCTCTTGATATGGATGGACGGAGCTTCGCGGATTGGTCGTCGCTGCCTTGTTCGCCCTCCACTGGGTCTCTGGATCTGAGCCAGGACCAATCTTGAAGAAGCAGCCGTAGCATCATGCGTTTGCGAATGCAGGGGTCTCGGCGGCTCTGCTGCATTTCTTCTAACTTCTCCTCGGCTAAAACCAGACGCTGCTCCACGCTCATCGCCATGACGAACACGACAGGAGTCGGCTTAAAAACACCGCAAACAACAACGCAGCGCGCGGAAAGTGCGACCAAGCTGGGTCGGCTCCAACACCTGTGTAACACGTTCAAATGTTTTTCTTCACGGGTGCGAGAAGGGTGCCTGGTGACGAGATTTAATCTCGGCTCCACCAATAGGGTTCGACTTCAGCAGAAAAAGTCGAACTTGTTAGGTGTGGCTTATCAGAGCGATAAGGGTGGGGTGTGGGATAGATTCCTAGGAAGGTCTGGAACAGGAAACGTCGCGGGACAAAGGAGAACAAAACACTCTCTCTCACTCTTAGACAGTCCGAGGGCGTTGACCTCGTTTTGACGATATTCCTTTCGAAAGCAACACAATGGAGCGCGTATCAGTTAGAGCACGTCTTGCTTGTAATGTTTTGTAAGCAACACGTGCTTAAAATACATGGCCATGAAATACCCGAGTAACCGATTCAAATTTCTGGGAATGCGTTTAAACGAGGGGCACGTATACGCGGAAAAGAACGAACAGTCTCCTAGGTCAAAATGGCCAAGAGATGTCGCGGTAATGAAACATAGAGCATAATGGCGGTAACACAAGTATGGACTACTAAGAGGTATTCGGAAAGGAATAATGGCGCCGTGGCTTTCTTTCGGTAATTCGCTTCTGTGCTTAAGGGCCGATGTTAAGTCGGTATGAGAAATAAATGAGAGAGCTGTTTGAAGATTAGCACTATGTACCGAAGGCAAAAACCACAAACTAGGAAGTGAGGGGGGTAAGGGCTGGAAAATCTTTGAAGCACCGCCAACTTAGAGTAAAATGCTATATGAAGTACACCTGATTAAACTGAACGGAAACTGGTGGGCATCAAAGGATTTTAAACAGTTATACGGAACGTGCGTTGACACAAAAAGGCAGAAAAAATTAGGAATATAACCAGTAAGCATGCCGGACAAGAGGACGCGGAAAGAAAGAGCCAGCCAGCCAGCCAGCCAGCCAGCCAGCCATCCATCCATCCATCCATCCATCCATCCATCCATCCATCCATCCATCCATCCATCCATCCATCCATCCATCCATCCATCCATCCATCCATCAATCCATCCATCCATCCATCCATCCATCCATCCATCCATCCATCCATCCATCCATCCATCCATCCATCCATCCATCCATCCATCCATCCATCCATCCATCCATCCATCCATCCATCCATCCATCCATCCATCCATCCATCCATCCATCCATCCATCCATCCATCCATCCATCCATCCATCCATCCATCCATCCATCCATCCATCCATCCATCCATCCATCCATCCATCCATCCATCCATCCATCCATACATCCATCCGTCCGTCCGTCCGTCCGTCCGTCCGTCCGTCCGTCCGTCCGTCCATCCATCCATCCATCCATCCATCCATCCATCCATCCATCCATCCATCCATCCATCCATCCATCCATCCATCCAGGGACGTGCATCAACAGTTCTTTTCGAAGATCAGAAAGATGCTTCGATGGCCATTAACATAACGTCCGGCTACGCACAGCAAGGAATTTTACAAGAACAGTCAACGTATACAAAGTTGTGGCCGCCTTAGCCATCTAACTGCAGGCACGAATGTCACGTACTTAAACTGCCATGTTTCCAAAGGCCACTGGTGACCAACACTTTCTCACTAATGTTTATTTTTATTTCATATCACTCCTTACTGGACTATGAGGAACCAAAGTGTAGTTTTATGCCTCTTTATCTTCCGAAAACTCAAACGTATCTTTCAAAGCCCGAAGAGCGTAAATTTTACCCAACCGCAGGGTCACTTAGCTGTGCTGGTGCGAATTTGTTGGCCGCTTATTTCTCGTGTTTCGCGCTGAACAAGCGAAACCTAGTCTTAACATTTGTTGGAAAATGGTCAGGATGTAATCTTGTCGAGGTTTTCTCAAGATTTCTTCGTCATGTTTGGCCATCGTGCTCGCAGCGGCTTCGGGACTGCAAACACATATTCCGGACGCTCTAGAAAATCGCTGATACACCAAGAAGTGATGCTGCGCTAAAAGCAAACAAAAAAAAGTGGTCGAGGGATGTCCGTTTGGACATTTGTCAGAATACAAGAGCTTACGTGGAAAGCAAGTCGGGTACGGCCATGCTTTGAAATGGGAGATTGAAGTTTCGTGATCTGCTGCTCCGCTTTCAGTCGTCCAGGAAGAACAGGTCACAGTCGGGGATCGGAGCCAGCAGCGCAGAAATGTAGTCTTCGTCCAAGTCAGCAGGCTCGTCATTTTGCGCCACATGAAGCTGCTCCTGAATGCTCTTTCCAGACTGCTTTCGTGTAGGCTGAAGAGAACTTTGGTCGACAGGAAGAGTGTCAACACCCGAGTATCCGGCATCCTCACTGCCGCCCTGGCTGCGGTACCGCTTACAGGTTCCAGGTTCACCTGTCAAGACCTCAGAAGATAATAACGTACCTTCAGATTCCTCTCGCGTCCGTTTGTGGCTCCTTGCTCTTGATATGGATGGACGGGGCTTCGCGGATTCGTCGTCGCTGCCTTGTTCGCCCTCCACTGGGTCTCTGGATCTGAGCCAGGACCAATCTTGAAGAAGCAGCCGTAGCATCATGCGTTTGCGAATGCAGGGGTCTCGGCGGCTCTGCTGCAATTCTTCTAACTTCTCCTCGGCTAAAACCAGACGCTGCTCCACGCTCATCGCCATGACGAACACGACAGGAGTCGGCTTAAAAACACCGCAAACAACAACGCAGCGCGCGGAAAGTGCGACCAAGCTGGGTCGGCTCCAACACCTGTGTAACACGTTCAAATGTTTTTCTTCACGGGTGCGAGAAGGGTGCCTGGTGACGAGATTTAATCTCGGCTCCACCAATAGGGTTCGACTTCAGCAGAAAAAGTCGAACTTGTTAGGTGTGGCTTATCAGAGCGATAAGGGTGGGGTGTGGGATAGATTCCTAGGAAGGTCTGGAACAGGAAACGTCGCGGGACAAAGGAGAACAAAACACTCTCTCTCACTCTTAGACAGTCCGAGGGCGTTGACCTCGTTTTGACGATATTCCTTTCGAAAGCAACACAATGGAGCGCGTATCAGTTAGAGCACGTCTTGCTTGTAATGTTTTGTAAGCAACACGTGCTTAAAATACATGGCCATGAAATACCCGAGTAACCGATTCAAATTTCTGGGAATGCGTTTAAACGAGGGGCACGTATACGCGGAAAAGAACGAACAGTCTCCTAGGTCAAAATGGCCAAGAGATGTCGCGGTAATGAAACATAGAGCATAATGGCGGTAACACAAGTATGGACTACTAAGAGGTATTCGGAAAGGAATAATGGCGCCGTGGCTTTCTTTCTGTAATTCGCTTCTGTGCTTAAGGGCCGATGTTAAGTCGGTATGAGAAATAAATGAGAGAGCTGTTTGAAGATTAGCACTATGTACCGAAGGCAAAAACCACAAACTAGGAAGTGAGGGGGGTAAGGGCTGGAAAATCTTTGAAGCACCGCCAACTTAGAGTAAAATGCTATATGAAGTACACCTGATTAAACTGAACGGAAACTGGTGGGCATCAAAGGATTTTAAACAGTTATACGGAACGTGCGTTGACACAAAAAGGCAGAAGAAATTAGGAATATAACCAGTAAGCATGCCGGACAAGAGGACGCGGAAAGGAAGAGCCAGCCAGCCAGCCAGCCAGCCAGCCAGCCAGCCAGCCAGCCATCCATCCATCCATCCATCCATCCATCCATCCATCCATCCATCCATCCATCCATCCATCCATCCATCCATCCATCCATCCATCCATCCATCCATCCATCCATCCATCCATCCATCCATCCATCCATCCATCCATCCATCCATCCATCCATCCATCCATCCATCCATCCATCCATCCATCCATCCATCCATCCATCCATCCATCCATCCATCCATCCATCCATCCATCCATCCATCCATCCATCCATCCATCCATCCATCCATCCATCCATCCATCCATCCATCCATCCATCCATCCATCCATCCATCCATCCATCCATCCATCCATCCATCCATCCATCCATCCATCCATCCATCCATCCATCCATCCATCCATCCATCCATCCATCCATCCATCCATCCATCCATCCATCCATCCATCCATCCATCCATCCATCCATCCATCCATCCATCCATCCATCCATCCATCCATCCATCCATCCATCCATCCATCCGTCCGTCCGTCCGTCCATCCGTCCGTCCGTCCGTCCGTCCGTCCGTCCGTCCGTCCGTCCGTCCGTCCATCCATCCATCCATCCATCCATCCATCCATCCATCCATCCATCCATCCAGGGACGTGCATCAACAGTTCTTTTCGAAGATCAGAAAGAAGCTTCGATGGCCATTAACATAACGTCCGGCTACGCACAGCAAGGAATTTTACAAGAACAGTCAACGTATACAAAGTTGTGGCCGCCTTAGCCATCTAACTGCAGGCACGAATGTCACGTACTTAAACTGCCATGTTTCCAAAGGCCACTGGTGACCAACACTTTCTCACTAATGTTTATTTTTATTTCATATCACTCCTTACTGGACTATGAGGAACCAAAGTGTAGTTTTATGCCTCTTTATCTTCCGAAAACTCAAACGTATCTTTCAAAGCCCGAAGAGCGTAAATTTTACCCAACCGCAGGGTCACTTAGCTGTGCTGGTGCGAATTTGTTGGCCGCTTATTTCTCGTGTTTCGCGCTGAACAAGCGAAACCTAGTCTTAACATTTGTTGGAAAATGGTCAGGATGTAAGCTTGTCGAGGTTTTCGCAAGATTTCTTCGTCATGTTTGGCCATCGTGCTCGCAGCGGCTTCGGGACTGCAAACACATATTCCGGACGCTCTAGGAAATCGCTGATACACCAAGAAGTGATGCTGCGCTAAAAGCAAACAAAAAAAAGTGGTCGAGGGATGTCCGTTTGGACATTTGTCAGAATACAAGAGCTTACGTGGAAAGCAAGTCGGGTACGGCCATGCTTTGAAATGGGAGGTTGAATTTTCGTGATCTGCTGCTCCGCTTTCAGTCGTCCAGGAAGAACAGGTCACAGTCGGGGATCGGAGCCAGCAGCGCAGAAATGTAGTCTTCGTCCAAGTCAGCAGGCTCGTCATTTTGCGCCACATGAAGCTGCTCCTGAATGCTCTTTCCAGACTGCTTTCGTGTAGGCTGAAGAGAACTTTGGTCGACAGGAAGAGTGTCAACACCCGAGTATCCGGCATCCTCACTGCCGCCCTGGCTGCGGTACCGCTTACAGGTTCCAGGTTCACCTGTCAAGACCTCAGAAGATAATAACGTACCTTCAGATTCCTCTCGCGTCCGTTTGTGGCTCCTTGCTCTTGATATGGATGGACGGGGCTTCGCGGATTGGTCGTCGCTGCCTTGTTCGCCCTCCACTGGGTCTCTGGATCTGAGCCAGGACCAATCTTGAAGAAGCAGCCGTAGCATCATGCGTTTGCGAATGCAGGGGTCTCGGCGGCTCTGCTGCATTTCTTCTAACTTCTCCTCGGCTAAAATCAGACGCTGCTCCACGCTCATCGCCATGACGAACACGACAGGAGTCGGCTTAAAAACACCGCAAACAACAACGCAGCGCGCGGAAAGTGCGACCAAGCTGGGTCGGCTCCAACACCTGTGTAACACGTTCAAATGTTTTTCTTCACGGGTGCGAGAAGGGTGCCTGGTGACGAGATTTAATCTCGGCTCCACCAATAGGGTTCGACTTCAGCAGAAAAAGTCGAACTTGTTAGGTGTGGCTTATCAGAGCGATAAGGGTGGGGTGTGGGATAGATTCCTAGGAAGGTCTGGAACAGGAAACGTCGCGGGACAAAGGAGAACAAAACACTCCCTCTCACTCTTAGACAGTCCGAGGGCGTTGACCTCGTTTTGACGATATTCCTTTCGAAAGCAACACAATGGAGCGCGTATCAGTTAGAGCATGTCTTGCTTGTAATGTTTTGTAAGCAACACGTGCTTAAAATACATGGCCATGAAATACCCGAGTAACCGATTCAAATTTCTGGGAATGCGTTTAGACGAGGGGCACGTATACGCGGAAAAGAACGAACAGTCTCCTAGGTCAAAATGGCCAAGAGATGTCGCGGTAATGAAACATAGAGCATAATGGCGGTAACACAAGTATGGACTACTAAGAGGTATTCGGAAAGGAATAATGGCGCCGTGGCTTTCTTTCGGTAATTCGCTTCTGTGCTTAAGGGCCGATGTTAAGTCGGTATGAGAAATAAATGAGAGAGCTGTTTGAAGATTAGCACTATGTACCGAAGGCAAAAACCACAAACTAGGAAGTGAGGGGGGTAAGGGCTGGAAAATCTTTGAAGCACCGCCAACTTAGAGTAAAATGCTATATGAAGTACACCTGATTAAACTGAACGGAAACTGGTGGGCATCAAAGGATTTTAAACAGTTATACGGAACGTGCGTTGACACAAAAAGGCAGAAAAAATTAGGAATATAACCAGTAAGCATGCCGGACAAGAGGACGCGGAAAGAAAGAGCCATCCATCCATCCATCCATCCATCCATCCATCCATCCATCCATCAATCCATCCATCCATCCATCCATCCATCCATCCATCCATCCATCCATCCATCCATCCATCCATCCATCCATCCATCCATCCATCCATCCATCCATCCATCCATCCATCCATCCATCCATCCATCCATCCATCCATCCATCCATCCATCCATCCATCCATCCATTCATTCATCCATCCATCCATCCATCCATCCATCCATCCATCCATCCATCCGTCCGTCCGTCCATCCATCCGTCCGTCCATCCGTCCGTCCGTCCGTCCATCCATCCATCCATCCATCCATCCATCCATCCATCCATCCATCCATCCATCCAGGGACGTGCATCAACAGTTCTTTTCGAAGATCAGAAAGATGCTTCGATGGCCATTAACATAACGTCCGGCTACGCACAGCAAGGAATTTTACCAGAACAGTCAACGTATACAAAGTTGTGGCCGCCTTAGCCATCTAACTGCAGGCACGAATGTCACGTACTTAAACTGCCATGTTTCCAAAGGCCACTGGTGACCAACACTTTCTCACTAACGTTTATTTTTATTTCATATCACTCCTTACTGGACTATGAGGAACCAAAGTGTAGTTTTATGCCTCTTTATCTTCCGAAAACTCAAACGTATCTTTCAAAGCCCGAAGAGCGTAAATTTTACCCAACCGCAGGGTCACTTAGCTGTGCTGGTGCGAATTTGTTGGCCGCTTATTTCTCGTGTTTCGCGCTGAACAAGCGAAACCTAGTCTTAACATTTGTTGGAAAATGGTCAGGATGTAAGCTTGTCGAGGTTTTCGCAAGATTTCTTCGTCATGTTTGGCCATCGTGCTCGCAGCGGCTTCGGGACTGCAAACACATATTCCGGACGCTCCAGAAAATCGCTGATACACCAAGAAGTGATGCTGCGCTAAAAGCAAACAAAAAAAAGTGGTCGAGGGATGTCCGTTTGGACATTTGTCAGAATACAAGAGCTAACGTGGAAAGCAAGTCGGGTACGGCCATGCTTTGAAATGGGAGATTGAATTTTCGTGATCTGCTGCTCCGCTTTCAGTCGTCCAGGAAGAACAGGTCACAGTCGGGGATCGGAGCCAGCAGCGCAGAAATGTAGTCTTCGTCCAAGTCAGCAGGCTCGTCATTTTGCGCCACATGAAGCTGCTCCTGAATGCTCTTTCCAGACTGCTTTCGTGTAGGCTGAAGAGAACTTTGGTCGACAGGAAGAGTGTCAACACCCGAGTATCCGGCATCCTCACTGCCGCCCTGGCTGCGGTACCGCTTACAGGTTCCAGGCTCACCTGTCAAGACCTCAGAAGATAATAACGTACCTTCAGATTCCTCTCGCGTCCGTTTGTGGCTCCTTGCTCTTGATATGGATGGACGGGGCTTCGCGGATTGGTCGTCGCTGCCTTGTTCGCCCTCCACTGGGTCTCTGGATCTGAGCCAGGACCAATCTTGAAGAAGCAGCCGTAGCATCATGCGTTTGCGAATGCAGGGGTCTCGGCGGCTCTGCTGAATTTCTTCTAACTTCTCCTCGGCTAAAACCAGACGCTGCTCCACGCTCATCGCCATGACGAACACGACAGGAGTCGGCTTAAAAACACCGCAAACAACAACGCAGCGCGCGGAAAGTGCGACCAAGCTGGGTCGGCTCCAACACCTGTGTAACACGTTCAAATGTTTTTCTTCACGGGTGCGAGAAGGGCGCCTGGTGACGAGATTTAATCTCGGCTCCACCAATAGGGTTCGACTTCAGCAGAAAAAGTCGAACTTGTTAGGTGTGGCTTATCAGAGCGATAAGGGTGGGGTGTGGGATAGATTCCTAGGAAGGTCTGGAACAGGAAACGTCGCGGGACAAAGGAGAACAAAACACTCTCTCTCACTCTTAGACAGTCCGAGGGCGTTGACCTCGTTTTGACGATATTCCTTTCGAAAGCAACACAATGGAGCGCATATCAGTTAGAGCACGTCTTGCTTGTAATGTTTTGTAAGCAACACGTGCTTAAAATACATGGCCATGAAATACCCGAGTAACCGATTCAAATTTCTGGGAATGCGTTTAAACGAGGGGCACGTATACGCGGAAAAGAACGAACAGTCTCCTAGGTCAAAATGGCCAAGAGATGTCGCGGTAATGAAACATAGAGCATAATGGCGGTAACACAAGTATGGACTACTAAGAGGTATTCGGAAAGGAATAATGGCGCCGTGGCTTTCTTTCGGTAATTCGCTTCTGTGCTTAAGGGCCGATGTTAAGTCGGTATGAGAAATAAATGAGAGAGCTGTTTGAAGATTAGCACTATGTACCGAAGGCAAAAACCACAAACTAGGAAGTGAGGGGGGTAAGGGCTGGAAAATCTTTGAAGCACCGCCAATTTAGAGTAAAATGCTATATGAAGTACACCTGATTAAACTGAACCTAAACTGGTGGGCATCAAAGGATTTTAAACAGTTATACGGAACGTGCGTTGACACAAAAAGGCAGAAAAAATTAGGAATATAACCAGTAAGCATGCCGGACAAGAGGACGCGGAAAGAAAGAGCCATCCATCCATCCATCCATCCATCCATCCATCCATCCATCCATCCATCCATCCATCCATCCATCCATCCATCCATCCATCCATCCATCCATCCATCCATCCATCCATCCATCCATCCATCCATCCATCCATCCATCCATCCATCCATCCATCCATCCATCCATCCATCCATCCATCCATCCATCCATCCATCCATCCATCCATCCATCCATCCATCCATCCATCCATCCATCCATCCATCCATCCATCCATCCATCCATCCATCCATCCATCCATCCATCCATCCATCCATCCATCCATCCATCCATCCATCCATCCATCCATCCATCCATCCATCCATCCATCCATCCATCCATCCATCCATCCATCCATCCATCCATCCATCCATCCATCCATCCATCCATCCATCCATCCATCCATCCATCCATCCATCCATCCATCCATCCATCCATCCATCCATCCATCCATCCATCCATCCATCCATCCATCCATCCATCCATCCATCCATCCATCCATCCATCCATCCATCCATCCATCCATCCATCCGTCCGTCCGTCCGTCCGTCCATCCATCCATCCATCCATCCATCCAGGGACGTGCATCAACAGTTCTTTTCGAAGATCAGAAAGATGCTTCGATGGCCATTAACATAACGTCCGGCTACGCACAGCAAGGAATTTTACCAGAACAGTCAACGTATACAAAGTTGTGGCCGCCTTAGCCATCTAACTGCAGGCACGAATGTCACGTACTTAAACTGCCATGTTTCCAAAGGCCACTGGTGACCAACACTTTCTCACTAACGTTTATTTTTATTTCATATCACTCCTTACTGGACTATGAGGAACCAAAGTGTAGTTTTATGCCTCTTTATCTTCCGAAAACTCAAACGTATCTTTCAAAGCCCGAAGAGCGTAAATTTTACCCAACCGCAGGGTCACTTAGCTGTGCTGGTGCGAATTTGTTGGCCGCTTATTTCTCGTGTTTCGCGCTGAACAAGCGAAACCTAGTCTTAACATTTGTTGGAAAATGGTCAGGATGTAAGCTTGTCGAGGTTTTCGCAAGATTTCTTCGTCATGTTTGGCCATCGTGCTCGCAGCGGCTTCGGGACTGCAAACACATATTCCGGACGCTCTAGAAAATCGCTGATACACCAAGAAGTGATGCTGCGCTAAAAGCAAACAAAAAAAAGTGGTCGAGGGATGTCCGTTTGGACATTTGTCAGAATACAAGAGCTTACGTGGAAAGCAAGTCGGGTACGGCCATGCTTTGAAATGGGAGATTGAATTTTCGTGATCTGCTGCTCCGCTTTCAGTCGTCCAGGAAGAACAGGTCACAGTCGGGGATTGGAGCCAGCAGCGCAGAAATGTAGTCTTCGTCCAAGTCAGCAGGCTCGTCATTTTGCGCCACATGAAGCTGCTCCTGAATGTTCTTTCCAGACTGCTTTCGTGTAGGCTGAAGAGAACTTTGGTCGACAGGAAGAGTGTCAACACCCGAGTATCCGGCATCCTCACTGCCGCCCTGGCTGCGGTACCGCTTACAGGTTCCAGGTTCACCTGTCAAGACCTCAGAAGATAATAACGTACCTTCAGATTCCTCTCGCGTCCGTTTGTGGCTCCTTGCTCTTGATATGGATGGACGGGGCTTCGCGGATTGGTCGTCGCTGCCTTGTTCGCCCTCCACTGGGTCTCTGGATCTGAGCCAGGACCAATCTTGAAGAAGCAGCCGTAGCATCATGCGTTTGCGAATGCAGGGGTCTCGGCGGCTCTGCTGCATTTCTTCTAACTTCTCCTCGGCTAAAACCAGACGCTGCTCCACGCTCATCGCCATGACGAACACGACAGGAGTCGGCTTAAAAACACCGCAAACAACAACGCAGCGCGCGGAAAGTGCGACCAAGCTGGGTCGGCTCCAACACCTGTGTAACACGTTCAAATGTTTTTCTTCACGGGTGCGAGAAGGGTGCCTGGTGACGAGATTTAATCTCGGCTCCACCAATAGGGTTCGACTTCAGCAGAAAAAGTCGAACTTGTTAGGTGTGGCTTATCAGAGCGATAAGGGTGGGGTGTGGGATAGATTCCTAGGAAGGTCTGGAACAGGAAACGTCGCGGGACAAAGGAGAACAAAACACTCCCTCTCACTCTTAGACAGTCCGAGGGCGTTGACCTCGTTTTGACGATATTCCTTTCGAAAGCAACACAATGGAGCGCGTATCAGTTAGAGCATGTCTTGCTTGTAATGTTTTGTAAGCAACACGTGCTTAAAATACATGGCCATGAAATACCCGAGTAACCGATTCAAATTTCTGGGAATGCGTTTAGACGAGGGGCACGTATACGCGGAAAAGAACGAACAGTCTCCTAGGTCAAAATGGCCAAGAGATGTCGCGGTAATGAAACATAGAGCATAATGGCGGTAACACAAGTATGGACTACTAAGAGGTATTCGGAAAGGAATAATGGCGCCGTGGCTTTCTTTCGGTAATTCGCTTCTGTGCTTAAGGGCCGATGTTAAGTCGGTATGAGAAATAAATGAGAGAGCTGTTTGAAGATTAGCACTATGTACCGAAGGCAAAAACCACAAACTAGGAAGTGAGGGGGGTAAGGGCTGGAAAATCTTTGAAGCACCGCCAACTTAGAGTAAAATGCTATATGAAGTACACCTGATTAAACTGAACGGAAACTCGTGGGCATCAAAGGATTTTAAACAGTTATACGGAACGTGCGTTGACACAAAAAGGCAGAAAAAATTAGGAATATAACCAGTAAGCATGCCGGACAAGAGGACGCGGAAAGAAAGAGCCAGCCAGCCATGCATGGATGCATGCATGCATGCATGCATGCATGCATGCATCCATCCATCCATCCATCCATCCATCCATCCATCCATCCATCCATCCATCCATCCATCCATCCATCCATCCATCCATCCATCCATCCATCCATCCATCCATCCATCCATCCATCCATCCATCCATCCATCCATCCATCCATCCATCCATCCATCCATCCACCCATCCACCCACCCACCCACCCACCCATCCATCCATCCATCCATCCATCCATCCATCCATCCATCCATCCATCCATCCATCCATCCATCCATCCATCCATCCATCCATCCATCCATCCATCCATCCATCCATCCATCCATCCATCCATCCATCCATCCATCCATCCATCCTTTTATCCATCCATCCTTTTATCCATCCATCCTTTTATCCATCCATCCATCCATCCATCCATCCATCCATCCATCCATCCATCCATCCATCCATCCATCCATCCATCCATCCATCCATCCATCCATCCATCCATCCATCCATCCATCCATCCATCCATCCATCCATCCATCCATCCATCCATCCGTCCGTCCGTCCGTCCGTCCGTCCATCCATCCATCCATCCATCCATCCATCCATCCATCCATCCATCCATCCATCCATCCATCCATCCATCCATCCATCCGTCCGTCCCTCCATCCATCCGTCCGTCCGTCCGTCCGTCCGTCCGTCCGTCCGTCCGTCCGTCCGTCCGTCCGTCCGTCCGTCCGTCCGTCCGTCCATCCATCCATCCATCCATCCATCCATCCATCCATCCATCCATCCATCCATCCATCCATCCATCCATCCATCCATCCATCCAGGGACGTGCATCAACAGTTCTTTTCGAAGATCAGAAAGATGCTTCGATGGCCATTAACATAACGTCCGGCTACGCACAGCAAGGAATTTTACAAGAACAGTCAACGTATACAAAGTTGTGGCCGCCTTAGCCATCTAACTGCAGGCACGAATGTCACGTACTTAAACTGCCATGTTTCCAAAGGCCACTGGTGACCAACACTTTCTCACTAATGTTTATTTTTATTTCATATCACTCCTTACTGGACTATGAGGAACCAAAGTGTAGTTTTATGCCTCTTTATCTTCCGAAAACTCAAACGTATCTTTCAAAGCCCGAAGAGCGTAAATTTTACCCAACCGCAGGGTCACTTAGCTGTGCTGGTGCGAATTTGTTGGCCGCTTATTTCTCGTGTTTCGCGCTGAACAAGCGAAACCTAGTCTTAACATTTGTTGGAAAATGGTCAGGATGTAAGCTTGTCGAGGTTTTCGCAAGATTTCTTCGTCATGTTTGGCCATCGTGCTCGCAGCGGCTTCGGGACTGCAAACACATATTCCGGACGCTCTAGGAAATCGCTGATACAACAAGTAGTGATGCTGCGCTAAAAGCAAACAAAAAAAAGTGGTCGAGGGATGTCCGTTTGGACATTTGTCAGAATACAAGAGCTTACGTGGAAAGCAAGTCGGGTACGGCCATGCTTTGAAATGGGAGATTGAATTTTCGTGATCTGCTGCTCCGCTTTCAGTCGTCCAGGAAGAACAGGTCACAGTCGGGGATCGGAGCCAGCAGCGCAGAAATGTAGTCTTCGTCCAAGTCAGCAGGCTCGTCATTTTGCGCCACATGAAGCTGCTCCTGAATGCTCTTTCCAGACTGCTTTCGTGTAGGCTGAAGAGAACTTTGGTCGACAGGAAGAGTGTCAACACCCGAGTATCTGGCATCCTCACTGCCGCCCTGGCTGCGGTACCGCTTACAGGTTCCAGGTTCACCTGTCAAGACCTCAGAAGACAATAACGTACCTTCAGATTCCTCTCGCGTCCGTTTGTGGCTCCTTGCTCTTGATATGGATGGACGGGGCTTCGCGGATTGGTCGTCGCTGCCTTGTTCGCCCTCCACTGGGTCTCTGGATCTGAGCCAGGACCAATCTTGAAGAAGCAGCCGTAGCATCATGCGTTTGCGAATGCAGGGGTCTCGGCGGCTCTGCTGCATTTCTTCTAACTTCTCCTCGGCTAAAATCAGACGCTGCTCCACGCTCATCGCCATGACGAACACGACAGGAGTCGGCTTAAAAACACCGCAAACAACAACGCAGCGCGCGGAAAGTGCGACCAAGCTGGGTCGGCTCCAACACCTGTGTAACACGGTCAAATGTTTTTCTTCACGGGTGCGAGAAGGGTGCCTGGTGACGAGATTTAATCTCGGCTCCACCAATAGGGTTCGACTTCAGCAGAAAAAGTCGAACTTGTTAGGTGTGGCTTATCAGAGCGATAAGGGTGGGGTGTGGGATAGATTCCTAGGAAGGTCTGGAACAGGAAACGTCGCGGGACAAAGGAGAACAAAACACTCCCTCTCACTCTTAGACAGTCCGAGGGCGTTGACCTCGTTTTGACGATATTCCTTTCGAAAGCAACACAATGGAGCGCGTATCAGTTAGAGCATGTCTTGCTTGTAATGTTTTGTAAGCAACACGTGCTTAAAATACATGGCCATGAAATACCCGAGTAACCGATTCAAATTTCTGGGAATGCGTTTAGACGAGGGGCACGTATACGCGGAAAAGAACGAACAGTCTCCTAGGTCAAAATGGCCAAGAGATGTCGCGGTAATGAAACATAGAGCATAATGGCGGTAACACAAGTATGGACTACTAAGAGGTATTCGGAAAGGAATAATGGCGCCGTGGCTTTCTTTCGGTAATTCGCTTCTGTGCTTCAGGGCCGATGTTAAGTCGGTATGAGAAATAAATGAGAGCTGTTTGAAGATTAGCACTATGTACCGAAGGCAAAAACCACAAACTAGGAAGTGAGGGGGGTAAGGGCTGGAAAATCTTTGAAGCACCGCCAACTTAGAGTAAAATGCTATATGAAGTACACCTGATTAAACTGAACGGAAACTGGTGGGCATCAAAGGATTTTAAACAGTTATACGGAACGTGCGTTGACACAAAACGGCAGAAAAAATTAGGAATATAACCAGTAAGCATGCCGGACAAGAGGACGCGGAAAGAAAGAGCCAGCCAGCCAGCCAGCCATGCATGGATGCATGCATGGATGCATGCATGGATGCATGCATGCATGCATCCATCCATCCATCCATCCATCCATCCATCCATCCATCCATCCATCCATCCATCCATCCATCCATCCATCCATCCATCCATCCATCCACCCATCCATCCATCCATCCATCCATCCATCCATCCATCCATCCATCCATCCATCCATCCATCCATCCATCCATCCATCCATCCATCCATCCATCCATCCATCCATCCATCCATCCATCCATCCATCCATCCATCCATCCATCCATCCATCCATCCATCCATCCATCCATCCATCCATCCATCCATCCATCCATCCATCCATCCATCCATCCATCCATCCATCCATCCATCCATCCATCCATCCGTCCGTCCGTCCGTCCGTCCGTCCGTCCATCCATCCATCCATCCAGGGACGTGCATCAACAGTTCTTTTCGAAGATCAGAAAGATGCTTCGATGGCCATTAACATAACGTCCGGCTACGCACAGCAAGGAATTTTACAAGAACAGTCAACGTATACAAAGTTGTGGCCGCCTTAGCCATCTAACTGCAGGCACGAATGTCACGTACTTAAACTGCCATGTTTCCAAAGGCCACTGGTCACCAACACTTTCTCACTAATGTTTATTTTTATTTCATATCACTCCTTACTGGACTATGAGGAACCAAAGTGTAGTTTTATGCCTCTTTATCTTCCGAAAACTCAAACGTATCTTTCAAAGCCCGAAGAGCGTAAATTTTACCCAACCGCAGGGTCACTTAGCTGTGCTGGTGCGAATTTGTTGGCCGCTTATTTCTCGTGTTTCGCGCTGAACAAGCGAAACCTAGTCTTAACATTTGTTGGAAAATGGTCAGGATGTAAGCTTGTCGAGGTTTTCGCAAGATTACTTCGTCATGTTTGGCCATCGTGCTCGCAGCGGCTTCGGGACTGCAAACACATATTCCGGACGCTCTAGGAAATCGCTGATACACCAAGAAGTGATGCTGCGCTAAAAGCAAACAAAAAAAAGTGGTCGAGGGATGTCCGTTTGGACATTTGTCAGAATACAAGAGCTTACGTGGAAAGCAAGTCGGGTACGGCCATGCTTTGAAATGGGAGATTGAATTTTCGTGATCTGCTGCTCCGCTTTCAGTCGACCAGGAAGAACAGGTCACAGTCGGGGATCGGAGCCAGCAGCGCAGAAATGTAGTCTTCGTCCAAGTCAGCAGGCTCGTCATTTTGCGCCACATGAAGCTGCTCCTGAATGCTCTTTCCAGACTGCTTTCGTGTAGGCTGAAGAGAACTTTGGTCGACAGGAAGAGTGTCAACACCCGAGTATCCGGCATCCTCACTGCCGCCCTGGCTGCGGTACCGCTTACAGGTTCCAGGTTCACCTGTCAAGACCTCAGAAGATAATAACGTACCTTCAGATTCCTCTCGCGTCCGTTTGTGGCTCCTTGCTCTTGATATGGATGGACGGGGCTTCGCGGATTGGTCGTCGCTGCCTTGTTCGCCCTCCACTGGGTCTCTGGATCTGAGCCAGGACCAATCTTGAAGAAGCAGCCGTAGCATCATGCGTTTGCGAATGCAGGGGTCTCGGCGGCTCTGCTGCATTTCTTCTAACTTCTCCTCGGCTAAAACCAGACGCTGCTCCACGCTCATCGCCATGACGAACACGACAGGAGTCGGCTTAAAAACACCGCAAACAACAACGCAGCGCGCGGAAAGTGCGACCAAGCTGGGTCGGCTCCAACACCTGTGTAACACGTTCAAATGTTTTTCTTCACGGGTGCGAGAAGGGTGCCTGGTGACGAGATTTAATCTCGGCTCCACCAATAGGGTTCGACTTCAGCAGAAAAAGTCGAACTTGTTAGGTGTGGCTTATCAGAGCGATAAGGGTGGGGTGTGGGATAGATTCCTAGGAAGGTCTGGAACAGGAAACGTCGCGGGACAAAGGAGAACAAAACACTCTCTCTCACTCTTAGACAGTCCGAGGGCGTTGACCTATTTTGACGATATTCCTTTCGAAAGCAACACAATGGAGCGCGTATCAGTTAGAGCACGTCTTGCTTGTAATGTTTTGTAAGCAACACGTGCTTAAAATACATGGCCATGAAATACCCGAGTAACCGATTCAAATTTCTGGGAATGCGTTTAAACGAGGGGCACGTATACGCGGAAAAGAACGAACAGTCTCCTAGGTCAAAATGGCCAAGAGATGTCGCGGTAATGAAACATAGAGCATAATGGCGGTAACACAAGTATGGACTACTAAGAGGTATTCGGAAAAAAATAATGGCGCCGTGGCTTTCTTTAGGTAATTCGCTTCTGTGCTTAAGGGCCGATGTTAAGTCGGTATGAGAAATAAATGAGAGAGCTGTTTGAAGATTAGCACTATGTACCGAAGGCAAAAACCACAAACTAGGAAGTGAGGGGGGTAAGGGCTGGAAAATCTTTGAAGCACCGCCAACTTAGAGTAAAATGCTATATGAAGTACACCTGATTAAACTGAACGGGAACTGGTGGGCATCAAATGATTTTAAACAGTTATACGGAACGTGCGTTGACACAAAAAGGCAGAAAAAATTAGGAATATAACCAGTAAGCATGCCGGACAAGAGGACGCGGAAAGAAAGAGCCAGCCAGCCAGCCAGCCATGCATGGATGCATGCATGCATGGATGCATGCATGGATGCATGCATGGATGCATGCATGGATGCATGCATGCATGCATGCATGCATCCATCCATCCATCCATCCATCCATCCATCCATCCATCCATCCATCCATCCATCCATCCATCCATCCATCCATCCATCCATCCATCCATCCATCCATCCATCCATCCATCCATCCATCCATCCATCCATCCATCCATCCATCCATCCATCCATCCATCCATCCATCCATCCATCCATCCATCCATCCATCCATCCATCCATCCATCCATCCATCCATCCATCCATCTATCCGTCCGTCCGTCCATCCATCCGTCCGTCCGTCCGTCCGTCCGTCCGTCCGTCCGTCCGTCCGTCCGTCCGTCCATCCATCCATCCATCCATCCATCCAGGGACGTGCATCAACAGTTCTTTTCGAAGATCAGAAAGATCCTTCGATGGCCATTAACATAACGTCCGGCTACGCACAGCAAGGAATTTTACCAGAACAGTCAACGTATACAAAGTTGTGGCCGCCTTAGCCATCTAACTGCAGGCACGAATGTCACGTACTTAAACTGCCATGTTTCCAAAGGCCACTGGTGACCAACACTTTCTCACTAACGTTTATTTTTATTTCATATCACTCCTTACTGGACTATGAGGAACCAAAGTGTAGTTTTATGCCTCTTTATCTTCCGAAAACTCAAACGTATCTTTCAAAGCCCGAAGAGCGTAAATTTTACCCAACCGCAGGGTCACTTAGCTGTGCTGGTGCGAATTTGTTGGCCGCTTATTTCTCGTGTTTCGCGCTGAACAAGCGAAACCTAGTCTTAACATTTGTTGGAAAATGGTCAGGATGTAAGCTTGTCGAGGTTTTCGCAAGATTTCTTCGTCATGTTTGGCCATCGTGCTCGCAGCGGCTTCGGGACTGCAAACACATATTCCGGACGCTCTAGAAAATCGCTGATACACCAAGAAGTGATGCTGCGCTAAAAGCAAACAAAAAAAAGTGGTCGAGGGATGTCCGTTTGGACATTTGTCAGAATACAAGAGCTTACGTGGAAAGCAAGTTGGGTGCGGCCATGCTTTGAAATGGGAGATTGAATTTTCGTGATCTGCTGCTCCGCTTTCAGTCGTCCAGGAAGAACAGGTCACAGTCGGGGATTGGAGCCAGCAGCGCAGAAATGTAGTCTTCGTCCAAGTCAGCAGGCTCGTCATTTTGCGCCACATGAAGCTGCTCCTGAATGCTCTTTCCAGACTGCTTTCGTGTAGGCTGAAGAGAACTTTGGTCGACAGGAAGAGTGTCAACACCCGAGTATCCGGCATCCTCACTGCCGCCCTGGCTGCGGTACCGCTTACAGGTTCCAGGTTCACCTGTCAAGACCTCAGAAGATAATAACGTACCTTCAGATTCCTCTCGCGTCCGTTTGTGGCTCCTTGCTCTTGATATGGATGGACGGGGCTTCGCGGATTGGTCGTCGCTGCCTTGTTCGCCCTCCACTGGGTCTCTGGATCTGAGCCAGGACCAATCTTGAAGAAGCAGCTGTAGCATCATGCGTTTGCGAATGCAGGGGTCTCGGCGGCTCTGCTGCATTTCTTCTAACTTCTCCTCGGCTAAAACCAGACGCTGCTCCACGCTCATCGCCATGACGAACACGACAGGAGTCGGCTTAAAAACACCGCAAACAACAACGCAGCGCGCGGAAAGTGCGACCAAGCTGGGTCGGCTCCAACACCTGTGTAACACGTTCAAATGTTTTTCTTCACGGGTGCGAGAAGGGTGCCTGGTGACGAGATTTAATCTCGGCTCCACCAATAGGGTTCGACTTCAGCAGAAAAAGTCGAACTTGTTAGGTGTGGCTTATCAGAGCGATAAGGGTGGGGTGTGGGATAGATTCCTAGGAAGGTCTGGAACAGGAAACGTCGCGGGACAAAGGAGAACAAAACACTCTCTCTCACTCTTAGACAGTCCGAGGGCGTTGACCTATTTTGACGATATTCCTTTCGAAAGCAACACAATGGAGCGCGTATCAGTTAGAGCACGTCTTGCTTGTAATGTTTTGTAAGCAACACGTGCTTAAAATACATGGCCATGAAATACCCGAGTAACCGATTCAAATTTCTGGGAATGCGTTTAAACGAGGGGCACGTATACGCGGAAAAGAACGAACAGTCTCCTAGGTCAAAATGGCCAAGAGATGTCGCGGTAATGAAACATAGAGCATAATGGCGGTAACACAAGTATGGACTACTAAGAGGTATTCGGAAAAAAATAATGGCGCCGTGGCTTTCTTTAGGTAATTCGCTTCTGTGCTTAAGGGCCGATGTTAAGTCGGTATGAGAAATAAATGAGAGAGCTGTTTGAAGATTAGCACTATGTACCGAAGGCAAAAACCACAAACTAGGAAGTGAGGGGGGTAAGGGCTGGAAAATCTTTGAAGCACCGCCAACTTAGAGTAAAATGCTATATGAAGTACACCTGATTAAACTGAACGGGAACTGGTGGGCATCAAATGATTTTAAACAGTTATACGGAACGTGCGTTGACACAAAAAGGCAGAAAAAATTAGGAATATAACCAGTAAGCATGCCGGACAAGAGGACGCGGAAAGAAAGAGCCAGCCAGCCAGCCAGCCATGCATGGATGCATGCATGCATGGATGCATGCATGGATGCATGCATGGATGCATGCATGGATGCATGCATGCATGCATGCATGCATCCATCCATCCATCCATCCATCCATCCATCCATCCATCCATCCATCCATCCATCCATCCATCCATCCATCCATCCATCCATCCATCCATCCATCCATCCATCCATCCATCCATCCATCCATCCATCCATCCATCCATCCATCCATCCATCCATCCATCCATCCATCCATCCATCCATCCATCCAACCTTCCATCCATCCATCCATCCATCCATCCATCCATCCATCCATCCATCCATCCATCCATCCATCCATCCATCCATCCATCCATCCATCCATCCATCCATCCATCCATCCATCCATCCATCCATCCATCCATCCATCCATCCATCCATCCATCCATCCATCCATCCATCCATCCATCCATCCATCCATCCATCCATCCATCCATCCATCCATCCATCCATCCATCCATCCATCCATCCATCCATCCATCCATCCATCCATCCATCCATCCATCCATCCATCCATCCATCCATCCATCCATCCATCCATCCATCCATCCATCCATCCATCCATGCATCCATCCATCCATCCATCCATCCATCCATCCATCCATCCATCCATCCATCCATCCATCCATCCATCCATCCATCCATCCATCCATCCATCCATCCATCCATCCATCCATCCATCCATCCATCCATCCATCCATCCATCCATCCATCCATCCATCCATCCATCCATCCATCCATCCATCCATCCATCCATCCATCCATCCATCCATCCATCCATCCATCCATCCATCCATCCATCCATCCATCCATCCATCCATCCATCCATCCATCCATCCATCCATCCATCCATCCATCCATCCATCCATCCATCCATCCATCCATCCATCCATCCATCCATCCATCCATCCATCCATCCGTCCGTCCGTCCGTCCGTCCGTCCGTCCGTCCGTCCGTCCGTCCGTCCGTCCGTCCGTCCGTCCATCCATCCATCCAGGGACGTGCATCAACAGTTCTTTTCGAAGATCAGAAAGATGCTTCGATGGCCATTAACATAACGTCCGGCTACGCACAGCAAGGAATTTTATAAGAACAGTCAACGTATACAAAGTTGTGGCCGCCTTAGCCATCTAACTGCAGGCACGAATGTCACGTACTTAAACTGCCATGTTTCCAAAGGCCACTGGTCACCAACACTTTCTCACTAATGTTTATTTTTATTTCATATCACTCCTTACTGGACTATGAGGAACCAAAGTGTAGTTTTATGCCTCTTTATCTTCCGAAAACTCAAACGTATCTTTCAAAGCCCGAAGAGCGTAAATTTTACCCAACCGCAGGGTCACTTAGCTGTGCTGGTGCGAATTTGTTGGCCGCTTATTTCTCGTGTTTCGCGCTGAACAAGCGAAACCTAGTCTTAACATTTGTTGGAAAATGGTCAGGATGTAAGCTTGTCGAGGTTTTCGCAAGATATCTTCGTCATGTTTGGCCATCGTGCTCGCAGCGGCTTCGGGACTGCAAACACATATTCCGGACGCTCTAGGAAATCGCTGATACACCAAGAAGTGATGCTGCGCTAAAAGCAAACAAAAAAAAGTGGTCGAGGGATGTCCGTTTGGACATTTGTCAGAATACAAGAGCTTACGTGGAAAGCAAGTCGGGTACGGCCATGCTTTGAAATGGGAGATTGAATTTTCGTGATCTGGTGCTCCGCTTTCAGTCGTCCAGGAAGAACAGGTCACAGTCGGGGATCGGAGCCAGCAGCGCAGAAATGTAGTCTTCGTCCAAGTCAGCAGGCTCGTCATTTTGCGCCACATGAAGCTGCTCCTGAATGCTCTTTCCAGACTGCTTTCGTGTAGGCTGAAGAGAACTTTGGTCGACAGGAAGAGTGTCAACACCCGAGTATCCGGCATCCTCACTGCCGCCCTGGCTGCGGTACCGCTTACAGGTTCCAGGTTCAAATGTCAAGACCAAAGAAGATAATAACGTACCTTCAGATTCCTCTCGCGTCCGTTTGTGGCTCCTTGCTCTTGATATGGATGGACGGGGCTTCGCGGATTGGTCGTCGCTGCCTTGTTCGCCCTCCACTGGGTCTCTGGATCTGAGCCAGGACCAATCTTGAAGAAGCAGCCGTAGCATCATGCGTTTGCGAATGCAGGGGTCTCGGCGGCTCTGCTGCATTTCTTCTAACTTCTCCTCGGCTAAAATCAGACGCTGCTCCACGCTCATCGCCATGACGAACACGACAGGAGTCGGCTTAAAAACACCGCAAACAACAACGCAGCGCGCGGAAAGTGCGACCAAGCTGGGTCGGCTCCAACACCTGTGTAACACGTTCAAATGTTTTTCTTCACGGGTGCGAGAAGGGTGCCTGGTGACGAGATTTAATCTCGGCTCCACCAATAGGGTTCGACTTCAGCAGAAAAAGTCGAACTTGTTAGGTGTGGCTTATCAGAGCGATAAGGGTGGGGTGTGGGATAGATTTCTAGGAAGGTCTGGAACAGGAAACGTCGCGGGACAAAGGAGAACAAAACACTCTCTCTCACTCTTAGACAGTGCGAGGGCGTTGACCTCGTTTTGACGATATTCCTTTCGAAAGCAACACAATGGAGCGCGTATCAGTTAGAGCACGTCTTGCTTGTAATGTTTTGTAAGCAACACGTGCTTAAAATACATGGCCATGAAATACCCGAGTAACCGATTCAAATTTCTGGGAATGCGTTTAAACGAGGGGCACGTATACGCGGAAAAGAACGAACAGTCTCCTAGGTCAAAATGGCCAAGAGATGTCGCGGTAATGAAACATAGAGCATAATGTCGGTAACACAAGTATGGACTACTAAGAGGTATTCGGAAAGGAATAATGGCGCCGTGGCTTTCTTTCGGTAATTCGCTTCTGTGCTTAAGGGCCGATGTTAAGTCGGTATGAGAAATAAATGAGAGAGCTGTTTGAAGATTAGCACTATGTACCGAAGGCAAAAACCACAAACTAGGAAGTGAGGGGGGTAAGGGCTGGAAAATCTTTGAAGCACCGCCAACTTAGAGTAAAATGCTATATGAAGTACACCTGATTAAACTGAACGGAAACTGGTGGGCATCAAAGGATTTTAAACAGTTATACGGAACGTGCGTTGACACAAAAACGCAGAAAAAATTAGGAATATAACCAGTAAGCATGCCGGACAAGAGGACGCGGAAAGAAAGAGCCATCCATCCATCCATCCATCCATCCATCCATCCATCCATCCATCAATCCATCCATCCATCCATCCATCCATCCATCCATCCATCCATCCATCCATCCATCCATCTATCCATCCATCCATCCATCCATCCATCCATCCATCCATCCATCCATCCATCCATCCATCCATCCATCCATCCATCCATCCATCCATCCATCCATCCATCCATCCATCCATCCATCCATCCATCCATCTATCCGTCCGTCCGTCCATCCATCCGTCCGTCCGTCCGTCCGTCCGTCCGTCCGTCCGTCCGTCCATCCATCCATCCATCCATCCATCCATCCATCCAGGGACGTGCATCAACAGTTCTTTTCGAAGATCAGAAAGATCCTTCGATGGCCATTAACATAACGTCCGGCTACGCACAGCAAGGAATTTTACCAGAACAGTCAACGTATACAAAGTTGTGGCCGCCTTAGCCATCTAACTGCAGGCACGAATGTCACGTACTTAAACTGCCATGTTTCCAAAGGCCACTGGTGACCAACACTTTCTCACTAACGTTTATTTTTATTTCATATCACTCCTTACTGGACTATGAGGAACCAAAGTGTAGTTTTATGCCTCTTTATCTTCCGAAAACTCAAACGTATCTTTCAAAGCCCGAAGAGCGTAAATTTTACCCAACCGCAGGGTCACTTAGCTGTGCTGGTGCGAATTTGTTGGCCGCTTATTTCTCGTGTTTCGCGCTGAACAAGCGAAACCTAGTCTTAACATTTGTTGGAAAATGGTCAGGATGTAAGCTTGTCGAGGTTTTCGCAAGATTTCTTCGTCATGTTTGGCCATCGTGCTCGCAGCGGCTTCGGGACTGCAAACACATATTCCGGACGCTCTAGAAAATCGCTGATACACCAAGAAGTGATGCTGCGCTAAAAGCAAGCAAAAAAAAGTGGTCGAGGGATGTCCGTTTGGACATTTGTCAGAATACAAGAGCTTACGTGGAAAGCAAGTCGGGTGCGGCCATGCTTTGAAATGGGAGATTGAATTTTCGTGATCTGCTGCTCCGCTTTCAGTCGTCCAGGAAGAACAGGTCACAGTCGGGGATTGGAGCCAGCAGCGCAGAAATGTAGTCTTCGTCCAAGTCAGCAGGCTCGTCATTTTGCGCCACATGAAGCTGCTCCTGAATGCTCTTTCCAGACTGCTTTCGTGTAGGCTGAAGAGAACTTTGGTCGACAGGAAGAGTGTCAACACCCGAGTATCCGGCATCCTCACTGCCGCCCTGGCTGCGGTACCGCTTACAGGTTCCAGGTTCACCTGTCAAGACCTCAGAAGATAATAACGTACCTTCAGATTCCTCTCGCGTCCGTTTGTGGCTCCTTGCTCTTGATATGGATGGACGGGGCTTCGCGGATTGGTCGTCGCTGCCTTGTTCGCCCTCCACTGGGTCTCTGGATCTGAGCCAGGACCAATCTTGAAGAAGCAGCCGTAGCATCATGCGTTTGCGAATGCAGGGGTCTCGGCGGCTCTGCTGCATTTCTTCTAACTTCTCCTCGGCTAAAACCAGACGCTGCTCCACGCTCATCGCCATGACGAACACGACAGGAGTCGGCTTAAAAACACCGCAAACAACAACGCAGCGCGCGGAAAGTGCGACCAAGCTGGGTCGGCTCCAAGACCTGTGTAACACGTTCAAATGTTTTTCTTCACGGGTGCGAGAAGGGTGCCTGGTGACGAGATTTAATCTCGGCTCCACCAATAGGGTTCGACTTCAGCAGAAAAAGTCGAACTTGTTAGGTGTGGCTTATCAGAGCGATAAGGGTGGGGTGTGGGATAGATTCCTAGGAAGGTCTGGAACAGGAAACGTCGCGGGACAAAGGAGAACAAAACACTCTCTCTCACTCTTAGACAGTCCGAGGGCGTTGACCTCGTTTTGACGATATTCCTTTCGAAAGCAACACAATGGAGCGCGTATCAGTTAGAGCACATCTTGCTTGTAATGTTTTGTAAGCAACACGTGCTTAAAATACATGGCCATGAAATACCCGAGTAACCGATTCAAATTTCTGGGAATGCGTTTAAACGAGGGGCACGTACACGCGGAAAAGAACGAACAGTCTCCTAGGTCAAAATGGCCAAGAGATGTCGCGGTAATGAAACATAGAGCATAATGGCGGTAACACAAGTATGGACTACTAACAGGTATTCGGAAAAAAATAATGGCGCCGTGGCTTTCTTTAGGTAATTCGCTTCTGTGCTTAAGGGCCGATGTTAAGTCGGTATGAGAAATAAATGAGAGAGCTGTTTGAAGATTAGCACTATGTACCGAAGGCAAAAACCACAAACTAGGAAGTGAGGGGGGTAAGGGCTGGAAAATCTTTGAAGCACCGCCAACTTAGAGTAAAATGCTATATGAAGTACACCTGATTAAACTGAACGGGAATTGGTGGGCATCAAAGGATTTTAAACAGTTATACGGAACGTGCGTTGACACAAAAAGGCAGAAAAAATTAGGAATATAACCAGTAAGCATGCCGGACAAGAGGACGCGGAAAGAAAGAGCCAGCCAGCCAGCCAGCCATGCATGGATGCATGCATGGATGCATGCATGCATGCATCCATCCATCCATCCATCCATCCATCCATCCATCCATCCATCCATCCATCCATCCATCCATCCATCCATCCATCCATCCATCCATCCATCCATCCATCCATCCATCCATCCATCCATCCATCCATCCATCCATCCATCCATCCATCCATCCATCCATCCTTCCATCCATCCATCCATCCATCCATCCATCCATCCATCCATCCATCCATCCATCCATCCATCCATCCATCCATCCATCCATCCATCCATCCATCCATCCATCCATCCATCCATCCATCCATCCATCCATCCATCCATCCATCCATCCATCCATCCATCCATCCATCCATCCATCCATCCATCCATCCATCCATCCATCCATCCATCCATCCATCCATCCATCCATCCATCCATCCATCCATCCATCCATCCATCCATCCGTCCGTCCGTCCGTCCGTCCGTCCGTCCGTCCGTCCGTCCGTCCGTCCGTCCGTCCGTCCATCCATTCATCCATCCATCCATCCATCCATCCATCCATCCAGGGACGTGCATCAACAGTTCTTTTCGAAGATCAGAAAGATGCTTCGATGGCCATTAACATAACGTCCGGCTACGCACAGCAAGGAATTTTGCAAGAACAGTCAACGTATACAAAGTTGTGGCCGCCTTAGCCATCTAACTGCAGGCACGAATGTCACGTACTTAAACTGCCATGTTTACAAAGGCCACTGGTGACCAAGACTTTCTCACTAACGTTTATTTTTATTTCATATCACTCCTTACTGGACTATGAGGAACCAAAGTGTAGTTTTATGCGTCTTTATCTTCCGAAAACTCAAACGTATCTTTCAAAGCCCGAAGAGCGTAAATTTTACCCAACCGCAGGGTCACTTAGCTGTGCTGGTGCGAATTTGTTGGCCGCTTATTTCTCGTGTTTCGCGCTGAACAAGCGAAACCTAGTCTTAACATTTGTTGGAAAATGGTCAGGATGTAAGCTTGTCGAGGTTTTCGCAAGATTTCTTCGTCATGTTTGGCCATCGTGCTCGCAGCGGCTTCGGGACTGCAAACACATATTCCGGACGCTCTAGAAAATCGCTGATACACCAAGAAGTGATGCTGCGCTAAAAGCAAACAAAAAAAAGTGGTCGAGGGATGTCCGTTTGGACATTTGTCAGAATACAAGAGCTTACGTGGAAAGCAAGTCGGGTACGGCCATGCTTTGAAATGGGAGATTGAATTTTCGTGATCTGCTGCTCCGCTTTCAGTCGTCCAGGAAGAACAGGTCACAGTCGGGGATCGGAGCCAGCAGCGCAGAAATGTAGTCTTCGTCCAAGTCAGCAGGCTCGTCATTTTGCGCCACATGAAGCTGCTCCTGAATGTTCTTTCCAGACTGCTTTCGTGTAGGCTGAAGAGAACTTTGGTCGACAGGAAGAGTGTCAACACCCGAGTATCCGGCATCCTCACTGCCGCCCTGGCTGCGGTACCGCTTACAGGTTCCAGGTTCACCTGTCAAGACCTCAGAAGATAATAACGTACCTTCAGATTCATCTCGCGTCCGTTTGTGGCTCCTTGCTCTTGATATGGATGGACGGGGCTTCGCGGATTGGTCGTCGCTGCCTTGTTCGCCCTCCACTGGGTCTCTGGATCTGAGCCAGGACCAATCTTGAAGAAGCAGCCGTAGCATCATGCGTTTGCGAATGCAGTGGTCTCGGCGGCTCTGCTGCATTTCTTTTAACTTCTCTTCGGCTAAAACCAGACGCTGCTCCACGCTCATCGCCATGACGAACACGACAGGAGTCGGCTTAAAAATACCGCAAACAACAACGCAGCGCGCGGAAAGTGCGACCAAGCTGGGTCGGCTCCAACACCTGTGTAACACGTTCAAATGTTTTTCTTCACGGGTGCGAGAAGGGTGCCTGGTGACGAGATTTAATCTCGGCTCCACCAATAGGGTTCGACTTCAGCAGAAAAAGTCGAACTTGTAAGGTGTGGCTTATCAGAGCGATAATGGTGGGGTGTGGGATAGATTCCTAAGAAGGTCTGGAACAGGAAACGTCGCGGGACAAAGGAAAACAAAACACTCTCTCTCACTCTTAGACAGTCCGAGGGCGTTGACCTCGTTTTGACGATATTCGTTTCGAAAGCAACACAATGGAGCGCGTATCAGTTAGAGCACGTCTTGCTTGTAATGTATTGAAGCAACACGTGCTTAAAATACATGGCTATGAAATACCCGAGTGACCGATTCAAATTTCTGGGAATGCGTTTAAACGAGGGGCACGTATACGCGGAAAAGAACGAACAGTCTCCTAGGTCAAAATGGCCAAGAGATGTCGCGGTAATGAAACATAGAGCATAATGGCGGTAACACAAGTATGGACTACTAAGAGGTATTCGGAAAGGAATAATGGCGCCGTGGCTTTCTTTCGGTAATTCGCTTCTGTGCTTAAGGGCCGATGTTAAGTCGGTATGAGAAATAAATGAGAGAGCTGTTTGAAGATTAGCACTATGTACCGAAGGCAAAAACCACAAACTAGGAAGTGAGGGGGGTAAGGGCTGGAAAATCTTTGAAGCACCGCCAACTTAGAGTAAAATGCTATATGAAGTACACCTGATTAAACTGAACGGAAACTGGTGGGCATCAAAGGATTTCAAACAGTTATACGGAACGTGCGTTGACACAAAAAGGCAGAAAAAATTAGGAATATAACCAGTAAGCATGCCGGACAAGAGGACGCGGAAAGAAAGAGCCAGCCAGCCAGCCAGCCATGCATGGATGCATGCATGGATGCATGGATGCATGCATGCATGCATGCATGCATGCATGCATCCATCCATCCATCCATCCATCCATCCATCCATCCATCCATCCATCCATCCATCCATCCATCCATCCATCCATCCATCCATCCATCCATCCATCCATCCATCCATCCATCCATCCATCCATCCATCCATCCATCCATCCGTCCGTCCGTCCGTCCGTCCGTCCGTCCGTCCGTCCGTCCGTCCGTCCGTCCGTCCGTCCGTCCGTCCGTCCATCCATCCATCCATCCATCCATCCATCCATCCATCCATCCATCCATCCATCCATCCATCCATCCATCCATCCATCCATCCATCCATCCATCCATCCATCCATCCATCCATCCATCCATCCATCCATCCATCCATCCATCCATCCATCCATCCATCCATCCATCCATCCATCCATCCATCCATCCATCCATCCATCCATCCATCCATCCATCCATCCATCCATCCATCCATCCATCCATCCAGGGACGTGCATCAACAGTTCTTTTCAAAGATCAGAAAGATGCTTCGATGGCCATTAACATAACGTCCGGCTACGCACAGCAAGGAATTTTACCAGAACAGTCAACGTATACAAAGTTGTGGCCGCCTTAGCCATCTAACTGCCGGCACGAATGTCACGTACTTAAACTGCCATGTTTCCAAAGGCCACTGGTGACCAACACTTTCTCACTAACGTTTATTTTTATTTCATATCACTCCTTACTGGACTATGAGGAACCAAAGTGTAGTTTTATGTCTCTTTATCTTCCGAAAACTCAAACGTATCTTTCAAAGCCCGAAGAGTGTAAATTTTACCCAACCGCAGGGTCACTTAGCTGTGCTGGTGCGAATTTGTTGGCCGCTTATTTCTCGTGTTTCGCGCTGAACAAGCGAAACCTAGTCTTAACATTTGTTGGAAAATGGTCAGGATGTAAGCTTGTCGAGGTTTTCGCAAGATTTCTTCGTCATGTTTGGCCATCGTGCTCGCAGCGGCTTCGGGACTGCAAACACATATTCCGGACGCTCTAGAAAATCGCTGATACACCAAGAAGTGATGCTGCGCTAAAAGCAAACAAAAAAAAGTGGTCGAGGGATGTCCGTTTGGACATTTGTCAGAATACAAGAGCTTACGTGGAAAGCAAGTCGGGTACGGCCATGCTTTGAAATGGGAGATTGAATTTTCGTGATCTGCTGCTCCGCTTTCAGTCGTCCAGGAAGAACAGGTCACAGTCGGGGATCGGAGCCAGCAGCGCAGAAATGTAGTCTTCGTCCAAGTCAGCAGGCTCGTCATTTTGCGCCACATGAAGCTGCTCCTGAATGCTCTTTCCAGACTGCTTTCGTGTAGGCTGAAGAGAACTTTGGTCGACAGGAAGAGTGTCAACACCCAAGTATCCGGCATCCTCACTGCCGCCCTGGCTGCGGTACCGCTTACAGGTTCCAGGTTCACCTGTCAAGACCTCAGAAGATAATAACGTACCTTCAGATTCCTCTCGCGTCCGTTTGTGGCTCCTTGCTGTTGATATGGATGGACGGGGCTTCGCGGATTGGTCGTCGCTGCCTTGTTCGCCCTCCACTGGGTCTCTGGATCTGAGCCAGGACCAATCTTGAAGAAGCAGCCGTAGCATCATGCGTTTGCGAATGCAGGGGTCTCGGCGGCTCTGCTGCATTTCTTCTAACTTCTCCTCGGCTAAAACCAGACGCTGCTCCACGCTCATCGCCATGACGAACACGACAGGAGTCGGCTTAAAAACACCGCAAACAACAACGCAGCGCGCGGAAAGTGCGACCAAGCTGGGTCGGCTCCAACACCTGTGTAACACGTTCAAATGTTTTTCTTCACGGGTGCGAGAAGGGTGCCTGGTGGCGAGATTTAATCTCGGCTCCACCAATAGGGTTCGACTTCAGCAGAAAAAGTCGAACTTGTTAGGTGTGGCTTATCAGAGCGATAAGGGTGGGGTGTGGGATAGATTCCTAGGAAGGTCTGGAACAGGAAACGTCGCGGGACAAAGGAGAACAAAACACTCTCTCTCACTCTTAGACAGTCCGAGGGCGTTGACCTCGTTTTGACGATATTCCTTTCGAAAGCAACACAATGGAGCGCGTATCAGTTAGAGCACGTCTTGCTTGTAATGTTTTGTAAGCAACACGTGCTTAAGATACATGGCCATGAAATACCCGAGTAACCGATTCAAATTTCTGGGAATGCGTTTAAACGAGGGGCACGTATACGCGGAAAAGAACGAACAGTCTCCTAGGTCAAAATGGCTAAGAGATGTCGCGGTAATGAAACATAGAGTATAATGGCGGTAACACAAGTATGGACTACTAAGAGGTATTCGGAAAGGAATAATGGCGCCGTGGCTTTCTTTCGGTAATTCGCTTCTGTGCTTAAGGGCCGATGTTAAGTCGGTATGAGAAATAAATGAGAGAGCTGTTTGAAGATTAGCACTATGTACCGAAGGCAAAAACCACAAACTAGGAAGTGAGGGGGGTAAGGGCTGGAAAATCTTTGAAGCACCGCCAACTTAGAGTAAAATGCTATATGAAGTACACCTGATTAAACTGAACGGAAACTGGTGGGCATCAAAGGATTTTAAACAGTTATACGGAACGTGCGTCGACACAAAAAGGCAGAAAAAATTAGGAATATAACCAGTAACCATGCCGGACAAGAGGACGCGGAAAGAAAGAGCCAGCCAGCCAGACAGCCATGCATGGATGCATGCATGGATGCATGCATCCATCCATCCATCCATCCATCCATCCATCCATCCATCCATCCATCCATCCATCCATCCATCCATCCATCCATCCATCCATCCATCCATCCATCCATCCATCCATCCATCCATCCATCCATCCATCCATCCATCCATCCATCCATCCATCCATCCATCCATCCATCCATCCATCCATCCATCCATCCATCCATCCATCCATCCATCCATCCATCCATCCATCCATCCATCCATCCATCCATCCATCCATCCATCCATCCATCCATCCATCCATACATCCATACATCCATCCGTCCGTCCGTCCGTCCGTCCGTCCGTCCGTCCGTCCGTCCGTCCGTCCGTCCGTCCGTCCGTCCGTCCGTCCGTCCGTCCGTCCATCCATCCATCCATCCATCCATCCATCCATCCATCCATCCATCCATCCATCCATCCATCCATCCAGGGACGTGCATCAACAGTTCTTTTCGAAGATCAGAAAGATGCTTCGATGGCCATTAACATAACGTCCGGCTACGCACAGCAAGGAATTTTACCTGAACAGTCAACGTATACAAAGTTGTGGCCGCCTTAGCCATCTAACTGCAGGCACGAATGTCACGTACTTAAACTGCCATGTTTCCAAAGGCCACTGGTGACCAACACTTTCTCACTAACGTTTATTTTTATTTCATATCACTCCTTACTGGACTATGAGGAACCAAAGTGTAGTTTTGTGCCTCTTTATCTTCCGAAAACTCAAACGTATCTTTCAAAGCCCGAAGAGCGTAAATTTTACCCAACCGCAGGGTCACTTAGCTGTGCTGGTGCGAATTTGTTGGCCGCTTATTTCTCGTGTTTCGCGCTGAACAAGCGAAACCTAGTCTTAACATTTGTTGGAAAATGGTCAGGATGTAAGCTTGTCGAGGTTTTCGCAAGATTTCTTCGTCATGTTTGGCCATCGTGCTCGCAGCGGCTTCGGGACTGCAAACACATATTCCGGACGCTCTAGAAAATCGCTGATACACCAAGAAGTGATGCTGCGCTAAAAGCAAACAAAAAAAAGTGGTCGAGGGATGTCCGTTTGGACATTTGTCAGAATACAAGAGCTTACGTGGAAAGCAAGTCGGGTACGGCCATGCTTTGAAATTGGAGATTGAATTTTCGTGATCTGCTGCTCCGCTTTCAGTCGTCCAGGAAGAACAGGTCACAGTCGGGGATCGGAGCCAGCAGCGCAGAAATGTAGTCTTCGTCCAAGTCAGCAGGCTCGTCATTTTGCGCCACATGAAGCTTCTCCTGAATGCTCTTTCCAGACTGCTTTCGTGTAGGCTGAAGAGAACTTTGGTCGACAGGAAGAGTGTCAACACCCGAGTATCCGGCATCCTCACTGCCGCCCTGGCTGCGGTACCGCTTACAGGTTCCAGGTTCACCTGTCAAGACCTCAGAAGATAATAACGTACCTTCAGATTCCTCTCGCGTCCGTTTGTGGCTCCTTGCTGTTGATATGGATGGACGGGGCTTCGCGGATTGGTCGTCGCTGCCTTGTTCGCCCTCCACTGGGTCTCTGGATCTGAGCCAGGACCAATCTTGAAGAAGCAGCCGTAGCATCATGCGTTTGCGAATGCAGGGGTCTCGGCGGCTCTGCTGCATTTCTTCTAACTTCTCCTCGGCTAAAACCAGACGCTGCTCCACGCTCATCGCCATGACGAACACGACAGGAGTCGGCTTAAAAACACCGCAAACAACAACGCAGCGCGCGGAAAGTGCGACCAAGCTGGGTCGGCTCCAACACCTGTGTAACACGTTCAAATGTTTTTCTTCACGGGTGCGAGAAGGGTGCCTGGTGACGAGATTTAATCTCGGCTCCACCAATAGGGTTCGACTTCAGCAGAAAAAGTCGAACTTGTTAGGTGTGGCTTATCAGAGCGATAAGGGTGGGGTGTGGGATAGATTCCTAGGAAGGTCTGGAACAGGAAACGTCGCGGGACAAAGGAGAACAAAACACTCTCTCTCACTCTTAGACAGTCCGAGGGCGTTGACCTCGTTTTGACGATATTCCTTTCGAAAGCAACACAATGGAGCGCGTATCAGTTAGAGCACGTCTTGCTTGTAATGTTTTGTAAGCAACACGTGCTTAAGATACATGGCCATGAAATACCCGAGTAACCGATTCAAATTTCTGGGAATGCGTTTAAACGAGGGGCACGTATACGCGGAAAAGAACGAACAGTCTCCTAGGTCAAAATGGCCAAGAGATGTCGCGGTAATGAAACATAGAGCATAATGGCGGTAACACAAGTATGGACTACTAAGAGGTATTCGGAAAGGAATAATGGCGCCGTGGCTTTCTTTCGGTAATTCGCTTCTGTGCTTAAGGGCCGATGTTAAGTCGGTATGAGAAATAAATGAGAGAGCTGTTTGAAGATTAGCACTATGTACCGAAGGCAAAAACCACAAACTAGGAAGTGAGGGGGGTAAGGGCTGGAAAATCTTTGAAGCACCGCCAACTTAGAGTAAAATGCTATATGAAGTACACCTGATTAAACTGAACGGAAACTGGTGGGCATCAAAGGATTTTAAACAGTTATACGGAACGTGCGTCGACACAAAAAGGCAGAAAAAATTAGGAATATAACCAGTAAGCATGCCGGACAAGAGGACGCGGAAAGAAAGAGCCAGCCAGCCAGACAGCCATGCATGAATGCATGCATGGATGCATGCATCCATCCATCCATCCATCCATCCATCCATCCATCCATCCATCCATCCATCCATCCATCCATCCATCCATCCATCCATCCATCCAATCCATCCATCCATCCATCCATCCATCCATCCATCCATCCATCCATCCATCCATCCATCCATCCATCCATCCATCCATCCATCCATCCATCCATCCATCCATCCATCCATCCATCCATCCATCCATCCATCCATCCATCCATCCATCCATCCATCCATCCATCCATCCATACATCCGTCCGTCCGTCCGTCCGTCCGTCCGTCCGTCCGTCCATCCATCCATCCATCCATCCAGGGACGTGCATCAACAGTTCTTTTCGAAGATCAGAAAGATGCTTCGATGGCCATTAACATAACGTCCGGCTACGCACAGCAAGGAATTTTACCAGAACAGTCAACGTATACAAAGTTGTGGCTGCCTTAGCCATCTAACTGCAGGCACGAATGTCACGTACTTAAACTGCCATGTTTCCAAAGGCCACTGGTGACCAACACTTTCTCACTAACGTTTATTTTTATTTCATATCACTCCTTACTGGACTATGAGGAACCAAAGTGTAGTTTTATGCCTCTTTATCTTCCGAAAACTCAAACGTATCTTTCAAAGCCCGAAGAGCGTAAATTTTACCCAACCGCAGGGTCACTTAGCTGTGCTGGTGCGAATTTGTTGGCCGCTTATTTCTCGTGTTTCGCGCTGAACAAGCGAAACCTAGTCTTAACATTTGTTGGAAAATGGTCAGGATGTAAGCTTGTCGAGGTTTTCGCAAGATTTCTTCGTCATGTTTGGCCATCGTGCTCGCAGCGGCTTCGGGACTGCAAACACATATTCCGGACGCTCTAGAAAATCGCTGATACACCAAGAAGTGATGCTGCGCTAAAAGCAAACAAAAAAAAGTGGTCGAGGGATGTCCGTTTGGACATTTGTCAGAATACAAGAGCTTACGTGGAAAGCAAGTCGGGTACGGCCATGCTTTGAAATGGGAGATTGAATTTTCGTGATCTGCTGCTCCGCTTTCAGTCGTCCAGGAAGAACAGGTCACAGTCGGGGATCGGAGCCAGCAGCGCAGAAATGTAGTCTTCGTCCAAGTCAGCAGGCTCGTCATTTTGCGCCACATGAAGCTGCTCCTGAATGCTCTTTCCAGACTGCTTTCGTGTAGGCTGAAGAGAACTTTGGTCGACAGGAAGAGTGTCAACACCCGAGTATCCGGCATCCTCACTGCCGCCCTGGCTGCGGTACCGCTTACAGGTTCCAGGTTCACCTGTCAAGACCTCAGAAGATAATAACGTACCTTCAGATTCATCTCGCGTCCGTTTGTGGCTCCTTGCTCTTGATATGGATGGACGGGGCTTCGCGGATTGGTCGTCGCTGCCTTGTTCGCCCTCCACTGGGTCTCTGGACCTGAGCCAGGACCAATCTTGAAGAAGCAGCCGTAGCATCATGCGTTTGCGAATGCAGGGGTCTCGGCGGCTCTGCTGCATTTCTTCTAACTTCTCCTCGGCTAAAACCAGACGCTGCTCCACGCTCATCGCCATGACGAACACGACAGGAGTCGGCTTAAAAACACCGCAAACAACAACGCAGCGCGCGGAAAGTGCGACCAAGCTGGGTCGGCTCCAACACCTGTGTAACACGTTCAAATGTTTTTCTTCACGGGTGCGAGAAGGGTGCCTGGTGACGAGATTTAATCTCGGCTCCACCAATAGGGTTCGACTTCAGCAGAAAAAGTCGAACTTGTTAGGTGTGGCTTCTCACAGCGATAAGGGTGGGGTGGGGGATAGATTCCTAGGAAGGTCTGGAACAGGAAACGTCGCCGGACAAAGGAGAACAAAACACTCTCTCTCACTCTTAGACAGTCCGAGGGCGTTGACCTCGTTTTGACGATATTCCTTTCGAAAGCAACACAATGGAGCGCGTATCAGTTAGAGCACGTCTTGCTTGTAATGTTTTGTAAGCAACACGTGCTTAAAATACATGGCCATGAAATACCCGAGTAACCGATTCAAATTTCTGGGAATGCGTTTAAACGAGGGGCACGTATACGCGGAAAAGAACGAACAGTCTCCTAGGTCAAAATGGCCAAGAGATGTCGCGGTAATGAAACATAGAGCATAATGGCGGTAACACAAGTATGGACTACTAAGAGGTATTCGGAAAGGAATAATGGCGCCGTGGCTTTCTTTCGGTAATTCGCTTCTGTGCTTAAGGGCCGATGTTAAGTCGGTATGAGAAATAAATGAGAGAGCTGTTTGAAGATTAGCACTATGTACCGAAGGCAAAAACCACAAACTAGGAAGTGAGGGGGGTAAGGGCTGGAAAATCTTTGAAGCACATCCAACTTAGAGTAAAATGCTATATGAAGTACACCTGATTAAACTGAACGGAAACTGGTGGGCATCAAAGGATTTTAAACAGTTATACGGAACGTGCGTTGACACAAAAAGGCAGAAAAAATTAGGAATATAACCAGTAAGCATGCCGGACAAGAGGACGCGGAAAGAAAGAGCCAGCCAGCCAGCCAGCAATGCATGGATGCATGCATGGATGCATGGATGCATGGATGCATGCATGCATGCATGCATCCATCCATCCATCCATCCATCCATCCATCCATCCATCCATCCATCCATCCATCCATCCATCCATCCATCCATCCATCCATCCATCCATCCATCCATCCATCCATCCATCCATCCATCCATCCATCCATCCATCCATCCATCCATCCATCCATCCATCCATCCATCCATCCATCCATCCATCCATACATCCATACATCCATCCGTCCGTCCGTCCGTCCGTCCGTCCGTCCGTCCGTCCGTCCGTCCGTCCGTCCGTCCGTCCGTCCGTCCGTCCGTCCGTCCGTCCGTCCGTCCGTCCATCCATCCATCCATCCATCCATCCATCCATCCATCCATCCATCCATCCATCCATCCATCCATCCATCCATCCAGGGACGTGCATCAACAGTTCTTTTCGAAGATCAGAAAGATGCTTCGATGGCCATTAACATAACGTCCGGCTACGCACAGCAAGGAATTTTACCAGAACAGTCAACGTATACAAAGTTGTGGCCGCCTTAGCCATCTAACTGCAGGCACGAATGTCACGTACTTAAACTGCCATGTTTCCAAAGGCCACTGGTGACCAACACATTCTCACTAACGTTTATTTTTATTTCATATCACTCCTTACTGGACTATGAGGAACCAAAGTGTAGTTTTGTGCCTCTTTATCTTCCGAAAACTCAAACGTATCTTTCAAAGCCCGAAGAGCGTAAATTTTACCCAACCGCAGGGTCACTTAGCTGTGCTGGTGCGAATTTGTTGGCCGCTTATTTCTCGTGTTTCGCGCTGAACAAGCGAAACCTAGTCTTAACATTTGTTGGAAAATGGTCAGGATGTAAGCTTGTCGAGGTTTTCGCAAGATTTCTTCGTCATGTTTGGCCATCGTGCTCGCAGCGGCTTCGGGACTGCAAACACATATTCCGGACGCTCTAGAAAATCGCTGATACACCAAGAAGTGATGCTGCGCTAAAAGCAAACAAAAAAAAGTGGTCGAGGGATGTCCGTTTGGACATTTGTCAGAATACAAGAGCTTACGTGGAAAGCAAGTCGGGTACGGCCATGCTTTGAAATTGGAGATTGAATTTTCGTGATCTGCTGCTCCGCTTTCAGTCGTCCAGGAAGAACAGGTCACAGTCGGGGATCGGAGCCAGCAGCGCAGAAATGTAGTCTTCGTCCAAGTCAGCAGGCTCGTCATTTTGCGCCACATGAAGCTTCTCCTGAATGCTCTTTCCAGACTGCTTTCGTGTAGGCTGAAGAGAACTTTGGTCGACAGGAAGAGTGTCAACACCCGAGTATCCGGCATCCTCACTGCCGCCCTGGCTGCGGTACCGCTTACAGGTTCCAGGTTCACCTGTCAAGACCTCAGAAGATAATAACGTACCTTCAGATTCCTCTCGCGTCCGTTTGTGGCTCCTTGCTCTTGATATGGATGGACGGGGCTTCGCGGATTGGTCGTCGCTGCCTTGTTCGCCCTCCACTGGGTCTCTGGATCTGAGCCAGGACCAATCTTGAAGAAGCAGCCGTAGCATCATGCGTTTGCGAATGCAGGGGTCTCGGCGGCTCTGCTGCATTTCTTCTAACTTCTCCTCGGCTAAAACCAGACGCTGCTCCACGCTCATCGCCATGACGAACACGACAGGAGTCGGCTTAAAAACACCGCAAACAACAACGCAGCGCGCGGAAAGTGCGACCAAGCTGGGTCGGCTCCAACACCTGTGTAACACGTTCAAATGTTTTTCTTCACGGGTGCGAGAAGGGTGCCTGGTGACGAGATTTAATCTCGGCTCCACCAATAGGGTTCGACTTCAGCAGAAAAAGTCGAACTTGTTAGGTGTGGCTTATCAGAGCGATAAGGGTGGGGTGTGGGATAGATTCCTAGGAAGGTCTGGAACAGGAAACGTCGCGGGACAAAGGAGAACAAAACACTCTCTCTCACTCTTAGACAGTCCGAGGGCGTTGACCTCGTTTTGACGATATTCCTTTCGAAAGCAACACAATGGAGCGCGTATCAGTTAGAGCACGTCTTGCTTGTAATGTTTTGTAAGCAGCACGTGCTTAAAATACATGGCCATGAAATACCCGAGTAACCGATTCAAATTTCTGGGAATGCGTTTAAACGAGGGGCACGTATACGCGGAAAAGAACGAACAGTCTTCTAGGTCAAAATGGCCAAGAGATGTCGCGGTAATGAAACATAGAGCATAATGGCGGTAACACAAGTATGGACTACTAAGAGGTATTCGGAAAGGAATAATGGCGCCGTGGCTTTCTTTCGGTAATTCGCTTCTGTGCTTAAGGGCCGATGTTAAGTCGGTATGAGAAATAAATGAGAGAGCTGTTTGAAGATTAGCACTATGTACCGAAGGCAAAAACCGCAAACTAGGAAGTGAGGGGGGTAAGGGCTGGAAAATCTTTGAAGCACCGCCAACTTAGAGTAAAATGCTATATGAAGTACACCTGATTAAACTGAACGGAAACTGGTGGGCATCAAAGGATTTTAAACAGTTATACGGAACGTGCGTTGACACAAAAAGGCAGAAAAAATTAGGAATATAACCAGTAAGCATGCCGGACAAGAGGACGCGGAAAGAAAGAGCCAGCCAGCCAGCCAGCCAGCCATGCATGGATGCATCCATCCATCCATCCATCCATCCATCCATCCATCCATCCATCCATCCATCCATCCATCCATCCATCCATCCATCCATCCATCCATCCATCCATCCATCCATCCATCCATCCATCCATCCATCCATCCATCCATCCATCCATCCATCCATCCATCCATCCATCCATCCATCCATCCATCCATCCATCCATCCATCCATCCATCCATCCATCCATCCATCCATCCATCCATCCATCCATCCATCCATCCATCCATCCATCCATCCATCCATCCAGGGACGTGCATCAACAGTTCTTTTCGAAGATCAGAAAGATGCTTTGATGGCCATTAACATAACGTCCGGCTACGCACAGCAAGGAATTTTACCAGAACAGTCAACGTATACAAAGTTGTGGCCGCCTTAGCCATCTAACTGCAGGCACGAATGTCACGTACTTAAACTGCCATGTTTCCAAAGGCCACTGGTGACCAACACTTTCTCACTAACGTTTATTTTTATTTCGTATCACTCCTTACTGGACTATGAGGAACCAAAGTGTAGTTTTATGCCTCTTTATCTTCCGAAAACTCAAACGTATCTTTCAAAGCCCGAAGAGCGTAAATTTTACCCAACCGCAGGGTCACTTAGCTGTGCTGGTGCGAATTTGTTGGCCGCTTATTTCTCGTGTTTCGCGCTGAACAAGCGAAACCTAGCCTTAACATTTGTTGGAAAATGGTCATGATGTAAGCTTGTCAAGGTTTTCGCAAGATTTCTTCGTCATGTTTGGCCATCGTGCTCGCAGCGGCTTCGGGACTGCAAACACATATTCCGGACGCTCTAGAAAATCGCTGATACACCAAGAAGTGATGCTGCGCTAAAAGCAAACAAAAAAAAAGTGGTCGAGGGATGTCCGTTTGGACATTTGTCAGAATACAAGAGCTTACGTGGAAAGCAAGTCGGGTACGGCCATGCTTTGAAATTGGAGATTGAATTTTCGTGATCTGCTGCTCCGCTTTCAGTCGTCCAGGAAGAACAGGTCACAGTCGGGGATCGGAGCCAGCAGCGCAGAAATGTAGTCTTCGTCCAAGTCAGCAGGCTCGTCATTTTGCGCCACATGAAGCTGCTCCTGAATGCTCTTTCCAGACTGCTTTCGTGTAGGCTGAAGAGAACTTTGGTCGACAGGAAGAGTGTCGACACCCGAGTATCCGGCATCCTCACTGCTGCCCTGGCTGCGGTACCGCTTACAGGTTCCAGGTTCACCTGTCAAGACCTCAGAAGATAATAACGTACCTTCAGATTCCTCTCGCGTCCGTTTGTGGCTCCTTGCTCTTGATATGGATGGACGGGGCTTCGCGGATTGGTCGTCGCTGCCTTGTTCGCCCTCCACTGGGTCTCTGGATCGGAACCAGGACCAATCTTGAAGAAGCAGCCGTAGCATCATGCGTTTGCGAATGCAGGGGTCTCGGCGGCTCTGCTGCATTTCTTCTAACTTCTCCTCGGCTAAAACCAGACGCTGCTCCACGCTCATCGCCATGACGAACACGACAGGAGTCGGCTTAAAAACACCGCAAACAACAACGCAGCGCGCGGAAAGTGCGACCAAGCTGGGTCGGCTCCAACACCTGTGTAACACGTTCAAATGTTTTTCTTCATGGGTGCGAGAAGGGTGCCTGGTGACGAGATTTAATCTCGGCTCCACCAATAGGGTTCGACTTCAGCAGAAAAAGTCGAACTTGTTAGGTGTGGCTTATCAGAGCGATAAGGGTGGGGTGTGGGATAGATTCCTAGGAAGGTCTGGAACAGGAAACGTCGCGGGACAAAGGAGAACAAAACACTCTCTCTCACTCTTAGACAGTCCGAGGGCGTTGACCTCGTTTTGACGATATTCCTTTCGAAAGCAACACAATGGAGCGCGTATCAGTTAGAGCACGTCTTGCTTGTAATGTTTTGTAAGCAACACGTGCTTAAAATACATGGCCATGAAATACCCGAGTAACCGATTCAAATTTCTGGGAATGCGTTTAAACGAGGGGCGCGTATACGCGGAAAAGAACGAACAGTCTTCTAGGTCAAAATGGCCAAGAGATGTCGCGGTAATGAAACATAGAGCATAATGGCAGTAACACAAGTATGGACTACTAAGAGGTATTCGGAAAGGAATAATGGCGCCGTGGCTTTCTTTCGGTAATTCGCTTCTGTGCTTAAGGGCCGATGTTAAGTCGGTATGAGAAATAAATGAGAGAGCTGTTTGAAGATTAGCACTATGTACCGAAGGCAAAAACCGCAAACTAGGAAGTGAGGGGGGTAAGGGCTGGAAAATCTTTGAAGCACCGCCAACTTAGAGTAAAATGCTATATGAAGTACACCTGATAAAACTGAACGGAAACTGGTGGGCATCAAAGGATTTTAAACAGTTATACGGAACGTGCGTTGACACAAAAAGGCAGAAAAAATTAGGAATATAACCAGTAAGCATGCCGGACAAGAGGACGCGGAAAGAAAGAGCCAACCAGCCAGCCAGCCATGCATGGATGCATGCATGGATGCATGCATGCATGCATACATGCATGCATCCATCCATCCATCCATCCATCCATCCATCCATCCATCCATCCATCCATCCATCCATCCATCCATCCATCCATCCATCCATCCATCCATCCATCCATCCATCCATCCATCCATCCATCCATCCATCCATCCATCCATCCATCCATCCATCCATCCATCCATCCATCCATCCATCCATCCATCCATCCATCCATCCATCCATCCATCCATCCATCCATCCATCCATCCATCCATCCATCCATCCATCCATCCATCCATCCATCCATCCATCCATCCATCCATCCATCCATCCATCCATCCATCCATCCATCCATCCATCCATCCATCCATCCATCCACGTCCGGCTACGCACAGCAAGGAATTTTACCAGAACAGTCAACGTATACAAAGTTGTGGCCGCCTTAGCCATCTAACTGCAGGCACGAATGTCACTTACTTAAACTGCCATGTTTCCAAAGGCCACTGGTGACCAACACTTTCTCACTAACGTTTATTTTTATTTCGTATCACTCCTTTCTGGACTATGAGGAACCAAAGTGTAGTTTTATGCCTCTTTATATTCCGAAAACTCAAACGTATCTTTCAAAGCCCGAAGAGCGTAAATTTTACCCAACCGCAGGGTCACTTAGCTGTGCTGGTGCGAATTTGTTGGCCGCTTATTTCTCGTGTTTCGCGCTGAACAAGCGAAACCTAGCCTTAACATTTGTTGGAAAATGGTCATGATGTAAGCTTGTCGAGGTTTTCGCAAGATTTCTTCGTCATGTTTGGCCATCGTGCTCGCAGCGGCTTCGGGACTGCAAACACATATTCCGGACGCTCTAGAAAATCGCTGATACACCAAGAAGTGATGCTGCGCTAAAAGCAAACAAAAAAAAAGTGGTCGAGGGATGTCCGTTTGGACATTTGTCAGAATACAAGAGCTTACGTGGAAAGCAAGTCGGGTACGGCCATGCTTTGAAATTGGAGATTGAATTTTCGTGATCTGCTGCTCCGCTTTCAGTCGTCCAGGAAGAACAGGTCACAGTCGGGGATCGGAGCCAGCAGCGCAGAAATGTAGTCTTCGTCCAAGTCAGCAGGCTCGTTATTTTGCGCCACATGAAGCTGCTCCTGAATGCTCTTTCCAGACTGCTTTCGTGTAGGCTGAAGAGAACTTTGGTCGACAGGAAGAGTGTCGACACCCGAGTATCCGGCATCCTCACTGCTGCCCTGGCTGCGGTACCGCTTACAGGTTCCAGGTTCACCTGTCAAGACCTCAGAAGATAATAACGTACCTTCAGATTCCTCTCGCGTCCGTTTGTGGCTCCTTGCTCTTGATATGGATGGACGGGGCTTCGCGGATTGGTCGTCGCTGCCTTGTTCGCCCTCCACTGGGTCTCTGGATCTGAGCCAGGACCAATCTTGAAGAAGCAGCCGTAGCATCATGCGTTTGCGAATGCAGGGGTCTCGGCGGCTCTGCTGCATTTCTTCTAACTTCTCCTCGGCTAAAACCAGACGCTGCTCCACGCTCATCGCCATGACGAACACGACAGGAGTCGGCTTAAAAACACCGCAAACAACAACGCAGCGCGCGGAAAGTGCGACCAAGCTGGGTCGGCTCCAACACCTGTGTAACACGTTCAAATGTTTTTCTTCACGGGTGCGAGAAGGGTGCCTGGTGACGAGATTTAATCTCGGCTCCACCAATAGGGTTCGACTTCAGCAGAAAAAGTCGAACTTGTTAGGTGTGGCTTATCAGAGCGATAAGGGTGGGGTGTGGGATAGATTCCTAGGAAGGTCTGGAACAGGAAACGTCGCGGGACAAAGGAGAACAAAACACTCTCTCTCACTCTTAGACAGTCCGAGGGCGTTGACCTCGTTTTGACGATTTTCCTTTCGAAAGCAACACAATGGAGCGCGCATCAGTTAGAGCACGTCTTGCTTGTAATGTTTTGTAAGCAACACGTGCTTAAAATACATGGCCATGAAATACCCGAGTAACCGATTCAAATTTCTGGGAATGCGTTTAAACGAGGGGCACGTATACGCGGAAAAGAACGAACAGTCTTCTAGGTCAAAATGGCCAAGAGATGTCGCGGTAATGAAACATAGACCATAATGGCGGTAACACAAGTATGGACTACTAAGAGGTATTCGGAAAGGAATAATGGCGCCGTGGCTTTCTTTCGGTAATTCGCTTCTGTGCTTAAGGGCCGATGTTAAGTCGGTATGAGAAATAAATGAGAGAGCTGTTTGAAGATTAGCACTATGTACCGAAGGCAAAAACCGCAAACTAGGAAGTGAGGGGGGTAAGGGCTGGAAAATCTTTGAAGCACCGCCAACTTAGAGTAAAATGCTATATGAAGTACACCTGATAAAACTGAACGGAAACTGGTGGGCATCAAAGGATTTTAAACAGTTATACGGAACGTGCGTTGACACAAAAAGGCAGAAAAAATTAGGAATATAACCAGTAAGCATGCCGGACAAGAGGACGCGGAAAGAAAGAGCCAGCCAGCCAGCCATGCATAGATGCATCCATCCATCCATCCATCCATCCATCCATCCATCCATCCACCCAGCCACCCATCCACCCATCCACCCATCCATCCATCCATCCATCCATCCATCCATCCATCCATCCATCCATCCATCCATCCATCCATCCATCCATCCATCCATCCATCCATCCATCCATCCATCCATCCATCCATCCATCCATCCATCCATCCATCCATCCATCCATCCATCCATCCATCCATCCATCCATCCATCCATCCATCCATCCATCCATCCATCCATCCATCCATCCATCCATCCATCCATCCATCCATCCATCCATCCATCCATCCATCCATCCATCCATCCAGCCAGCCATCCATCCATCCATCCATCCATCCATCCATCCATCCATCCATCCATCCATCCATCCATCCATCCACGTCCGGCTACGCACAGCAAGGAATTTTACCAGAACAGTCAACGTATACAAAGTTGTGGCCGCCTTAGCCATCTAACTGCAGGCACGAATGTCACGTACTTAAACTGCCATGTTTCCAAAGGCCACTGGTGACCAACACTTTCTCACTAACGTTTATTTTTATTTCGTATCACTCCTTACTGGACTATGAGGAACCAAAGTGTAGTTTTATGCCTCTTTATCTTCCGAAAACTCAAACGTATCTTTCAAAGCCCGAAGAGCGTAAATTTTACCCAACCGCAGGGTCACTAAGCTGTGCTGGTGCGAATTTGTTGGCCGCTTATTTCTCGTGTTTCGCGCTGAACAAGCGAAACCTTGACTTAACATTTGTTGGAAAATGGTCAGGATGTAAGCTTGTCGAGGTTTTCGCAAGATTTCTTCGTCATGTTTGGCCATCGTGCTCGCAGCGGCTTCGGGACTGCAAACACATATTCCGGACGCTCTAGAAAATCGCTGATACACCAAGAAGTGATGCTGCGCTAAAAGCAAACAAAAAAAAGTGGTCGAGGGATGTCCGTTTGGACATTTGTCAGAATACAAGAGCTTACGTGGAAAGCAAGTCGGGTACGGCCATGCTTTGAAATTGGAGATTGAATTTTCGTGATCTGCTGCTCCGCTTTCAGTCGTCCAGGAAGAACAGGTCACAGTCGGGGATCGGAGCCAGCAGCGCAGAAATGCAGTCTTCGTCCAAGTCAGCAGGCTCGTCATTTTGCGCCACATGAAGCTGCTCCTGAATGCTCTTTCCAGACTGCTTTCGTGTAGGCTGAAGAGAACTTTGGTCGACAGGAAGAGTGTCGACACCCGAGTATCCGGCATCCTCACTGCCGCCCTGGCTGCGGTACCGCTTACAGGTTCCAGTTTCACCTGTCAAGACCTCAGAAGATAATAACGTACCTTCAGATTCATCTCGCGTCCGTTTGTGGCTCCTTGCTCTTGATATGGATGGACGGGGCTTCGCGGATTGGTCGTCGCTGCCTTGTTCGCCCTCCACTGGGTCTCTGGATCTGAGCCAGGACCAATCTTGAAGAAGCAGCCGTAGCATCATGCGTTTGCGAATGCAGGGGTCTCGGCGGCTCTGCTGCATTTCTTCTAACTTCTCCTCGGCTAAAACCAGACGCTGCTCCACGCTCATCGCCATGACGAACACGACAGCAGTCGGCTTAAAAACACCGCAAACAACAACGCAGCGCGCGGAAAGTGCGACCAAGCTGGGTCGGCTCCAACACCTGTGTAACACGTTCAAATGTTTTTCTTCACGGGTGCGAGAAGGGTGCCTGGTGACGAGATTTAATCTCGGCTCCACCAATGGGGTTCGACTTCAGCAGAAAAAGTCGAACTTGTTAGGTGTGGCTTATCAGAGCGATAAGGGTGGGGTGTGGGATAGATTCCTAGGAAGGTCTGGAACAGGAAACGTCGCGGGACAAAGGAGAACAAAACACTCTCTCTCACTCTTAGACAGTCCGAGGGCGTTGACCTCGTTTTGACGATATTCCTTTCGAAAGCAACACAATGGAGCGCGTATCAGTTAGAGCACGTCTTGCTTGTAATGTTTTGTAAGCAACACGTGCTTAAAATACATGGCCATGAAATACCCGAGTAACCGATTCAAATTTCTGGGAATGCGTTTAAACGAGGGGCACGTATACGCGGAAAAGAACGAACAGTCTCCTAGGTCAAAATGGCCAAGAGATGTCACGGTAATGAAACATAGAGCATAATGGCGGTAACACAAGTATGGACTACTAAGAGGTATTCGGAAAGGAATAATGGCGCCGTGGCTTTCTTTCGGTAATTCGCTTCTGTGCTTAAGGGCCGATGTTAAGTCGGTATCAGAAATAAATGAGAGAGCTGTTTGAAGATTAGCACTATGTACCGAAGGCAAAAACCACAAACTAGGAAGTGAGGGGGGTAAGGGCTGGAAAATCTTTGAAGCACCGCCAACTTAGAGTAAAATGCTATATGAAGTACACCTGATTAAACTGAACGGAAACTGGTGGGCATCAAAGGATTTTAAACAGTTATACGGAACGTGCGTTGACACAAAAAGGCAGAAAAAATTAGGAATATAACCTGTAAGCATGCCGGACAAGAGGACGCGGAAAGAAAGAGCCAGCCAGCCAGCCAGCCAGCCATGCATGGATGCATGCATGCATGCATGCATCCATCCATCCATCCACCCACCCACCCATCCATCCATCCATCCATCCATCCATCCATCCATCCATCCATCCATCCATCCATCCATCCATCCATCCATCCATCCATCCATCCATCCATCCATCCATCCATCCATCCATCCATCCATCCATCCATCCATCCATCCATCCATCCATCCATCCATCCATCCATCCATCCATCCATCCATCCATCCATCCATCCATCCATCCATCCATCCATCCATCCATCCATCCATCCATCCATCCATCCATCCATACATCCGTCCGTCCGTCCGTCCGTCCGTCCGTCCGTCCGTCCATCCATCCATCCATCCATCCATCCATCCATCCATCCATCCATCCATCCATCCATCCATCCATCCATCCATCCATCCATCCATCCATCCATCCATCCATCCATCCATCCATCCATCCATCCATCCATCCATCCATCCATCCACCCATCCATCCATCCATCCATCCATCCATCCATCCATCCATCCATCCATCCATCCATCCATCCATCCATCCATCCATCCATCCATCCATCCATCCATCCATCCATCCATCCATCCATCCATCCATCCATCCATCCATCCATCCATCCATCCACGTCCGGCTACGCACAGCAAGGAATTTTACCAGAACAGTCAACGTATACAAAGTTGTGGCCGCCTTAGCCATCTAACTGCAGGCACGAATGTCACGTACTTAAACTGCCATGTTTCCAAAGGCCACTGGTGACCAACACTTTCTCACTAACGTTTATTTTTATTTCGTATCACTCCTTACTGGACTATGAGGAACCAAAGTGTAGTTTTATGCCTCTTTATCTTCCGAAAACTCAAACGTATCTTTCAAAGCCCGAAGAGCGTAAATTTTACCCAACCGCAGGGTCACTAAGCTGTGCTGGTGCGAATTTGTTGGCCGCTTATTTCTCGTGTTTCGCGCTGAACAAGCGAAACCTTGACTTAACATTTGTTGGAAAATGGTCAGGATGTAAGCTTGTCGAGGTTTTCGCAAGATTTCTTCGTCATGTTTGGCCATCGTGCTCGCAGCGGCTTCGGGACTGCAAACACATATTCCGGACGCTCTAGAAAATCGCTGATACACCAAGAAGTGATGCTGCGCTAAAAGCAAACAAAAAAAAAGTGGTCGAGGGATGTCCGTTTGGACATTTGTCAGAATACAAGAGCTTACGTGGAAAGCAAGTCGGGTACGGCCATGCTTTGAAATTGGAGATTGAATTTTCGTGATCTGCTGCTCCGCTTTCAGTCGTCCAGGAAGAACAGGTCACAGTCGGGGATCGGAGCCAGCAGCGCAGAAATGTAGTCTTCGTCCAAGTCAGCAGGCTCGTCATTTTGCGCCACATGAAGCTGCTCCTGAATGCTCTTTCCAGACTGCTTTCGTGTAGGCTGAAGAGAACTTTGGTCGACAGGAAGAGTGTCGATACCCGAGTATCCGGCATCCTCACTGCTGCCCTGGCTGCGGTACCGCTTACAGGTTCCAGGTTCACCTGTCAAGGCCTCAGAAGATAATAACGTACCTTCAGATTCCTCTCGCGTCCGTTTGTGGCTCCTTGCTCTTGATATGGATGGACGGGGCTTCGCGGATTGGTCGTCGCTGCCTTGTTCGCCCTCCACTGGGTCTCTGGATCTGAGCCAGGACCAATCTTGAAGAAGCAGCCGTAGCATCATGCGTTTGCGAATGCAGGGGTCTCGGCGGCTCTGCTGCATTTCTTCTAACTTCTCCTCGGCTAAAACCAGACGCTGCTCCACGCTCATCGCCATGACGAACACGACAGGAGTCGGCTTAAAAACACCGCAAACAACAACGCAGCGCGCGGAAAGTGCGACCAAGCTGGGTCGGCTCCAACACCTGTGTAACACGTTCAAATGTTTTTCTTCACGGGTGCGAGAAGGGTGCCTGGTGACGAGATTTAATCTCGGCTCCACCAATAGGGTTCGACTTCAGCAGAAAAAGTCGAACTTGTTAGGTGTGGCTTATCAGAGCGATAAGGGTGGGGTGTGGGATAGATTCCTAGGAAGGTCTGGAACAGGAAACGTCGCGGGACAAAGGAGAACAAAACACTCTCTCTCACTCTTAGACAGTCCGAGGGCGTTGACCTCGTTTTGACGATATTCCTTTCGAAAGCAACACAATGGAGCGCGCATCAGTTAGAGCACGTCTTGCTTGTAATGTTTTGTAAGCAACACGTGCTTAAAATACATGGCCATGAAATACCCGAGTAACCGATTCAAATTTCTGGGAATGCGTTTAAACGAGGGGCACGTATACGCGGAAAAGAACGAACAGTCTTCTAGGTCAAAATGGCCAAGAGATGTCGCGGTAATGAAACATAGAGCATAATGGCGGTAACACAAGTATGGACTACTAAGAGGTATTCGGAAAGGAATAATGGCGCCGTGGCTTTCTTTCGGTAATTCGCTTCTGTGCTTAAGGGCCGATGTAAAGTCGGTATGAGAAATAAATGAGAGAGCTGTTTGAAGATTAGCACTATGTACCGAAGGCAAAAACCGCAAACTAGGAAGTGAGGGGGGTAAGGGCTGGAAAATCTTTGAAGCACCGCCAACTTAGAGTAAAATGCTATATGAAGTACACCTGATAAAACTGAACGGAAACTGGTGGGCATCAAAGGATTTTAAACAGTTATACGGAACGTGCGTTGACACAAAAAGGCAGAAAAAATTAGGAATATAACCAGTAAGCATGCCGGACAAGAGGACGCGGAAAGAAAGAGCCAGCCAGCCAGCCAGCCATGCATGGATGCATCCATCCATCCATCCATCCATCCATCCACCCATCCACCCATCCACCCATCCATCCATCCATCCATCCATCCATCCATTCATCCATCCATCCATCCATCCATCCATCCATCCATCCATCCATCCATCCATCCATCCATCCATCCATCCATCCATCCATCCATCCATCCATCCATCCATCCATCCATCCATCCATCCATCCATCCATCCATCCATCCATCCATCCATCCATCCATCCATCCATCCATCCATCCATCCATCCATCCATCCATCCATCCATCCATCCATCCATCCATCCATCCATCCATCCATCCATCCATCCATCCATCCATCCATCCATCCATCCATCCATCCATCCATCCATCCATCCACGTCCGGCTACGCACAGCAAGGAATTTTACCAGAACAGTCAACGTATACAAAGTTGTGGCCGCCTTAGCCATCTAACTGCAGGCACGAATGTCACTTACTTAAACTGCCATGTTTCCAAAGGCCACTGGTGACCAACACTTTCTCACTAACGTTTATTTTTATTTCGTATCACTCCTTTCTGGACTATGAGGAACCAAAGTGTAGTTTTATGCCTCTTTATATTCCGAAAACTCAAACGTATCTTTCAAAGCCCGAAGAGCGTAAATTTTACCCAACCGCAGGGTCACTTAGCTGTGCTGGTGCGAATTTGTTGGCCGCTTATTTCTCGTGTTTCGCGCTGAACAAGCGAAACCTAGCCTTAACATTTGTTGGAAAATGGTCATGATGTAAGCTTGTCGAGGTTTTCGCAAGATTTCTTCGTCATGTTTGGCCATCGTGCTCGCAGCGGCTTCGGGACTGCAAACACATATTCCGGACGCTCTAGAAAATCGCTGATACACCAAGAAGTGATGCTGCGCTAAAAGCAAACAAAAAAAAAGTGGTCGAGGGATGTCCGTTTGGACATTTGTCAGAATACAAGAGCTTACGTGGAAAGCAAGTCGGGTACGGCCATGCTTTGAAATTGGAGATTGAATTTTCGTGATCTGCTGCTCCGCTTTCAGTCGTCCAGGAAGAACAGGTCACAGTCGGGGATCGGAGCCAGCAGCGCAGAAATGTAGTCTTCGTCCAAGTCAGCAGGCTCGTCATTTTGCGCCACATGAAGCTGCTCCTGAATGCTCTTTCCAGACTGCTTTCGTGTAGGCTGAAGAGAACTTTGGTCGACAGGAAGAGTGTCGACACCCGAGTATCCGGCATCCTCACTGCTGCCCTGGCTGCGGTACCGCTTACAGGTTCCAGGTTCACCTGTCAAGACCTCAGAAGATAATAACGTACCTTCAGATTCCTCTCGCGTCCGTTTGTGGCTCCTTGCTCTTGATATGGATGGACGGGGCTTCGCGGATTGGTCGTCGCTGCCTTGTTCGCCCTCCACTGGGTCTCTGGATCTGAGCCAGGACCAATCTTGAAGAAGCAGCCGTAGCATCATGCGTTTGCGAATGCAGGGGTCTCGGCGGCTCTGCTGCATTTCTTCTAACTTCTCCTCGGCTAAAACCAGACGCTGCTCCACGCTCATCGCCATGACGAACACGACAGGAGTCGGCTTAAAAACACCGCAAACAACAACGCAGCGCGCGGAAAGTGCGACCAAGCTGGGTCGGCTCCAACACCTGTGTAACACGTTCAAATGTTTTTCTTCACGGGTGCGAGAAGGGTGCCTGGTGACGAGATTTAATCTCGGCTCCACCAATAGGGTTCGACTTCAGCAGAAAAAGTCGAACTTGTTAGGTGTGGCTTATCAGAGCGATAAGGGTGGGGTGTGGGATAGATTCCTAGGAAGGTCTGGAACAGGAAACGTCGCGGGACAAAGGAGAACAAAACACTCTCTCTCACTCTTAGACAGTCCGAGGGCGTTGACCTCGTTTTGACGATTTTCCTTTCGAAAGCAACACAATGGAGCGCGCATCAGTTAGAGCACGTCTTGCTTGTAATGTTTTGTAAGCAACACGTGCTTAAAATACATGGCCATGAAATACCCGAGTAACCGATTCAAATTTCTGGGAATGCGTTTAAACGAGGGGCACGTATACGCGGAAAAGAACGAACAGTCTTCTAGGTCAAAATGGCCAAGAGATGTCGCGGTAATGAAACATAGACCATAATGGCGGTAACACAAGTATGGACTACTAAGAGGTATTCGGAAAGGAATAATGGCGCCGTGGCTTTCTTTCGGTAATTCGCTTCTGTGCTTAAGGGCCGATGTTAAGTCGGTATGAGAAATAAATGAGAGAGCTGTTTGAAGATTAGCACTATGTACCGAAGGCAAAAACCGCAAACTAGGAAGTGAGGGGGGTAAGGGCTGGAAAATCTTTGAAGCACCGCCAACTTAGAGTAAAATGCTATATGAAGTACACCTGATAAAACTGAACGGAAACTGGTGGGCATCAAAGGATTTTAAACAGTTATACGGAACGTGCGTTGACACAAAAAGGCAGAAAAAATTAGGAATATAACCAGTAAGCATGCCGGACAAGAGGACGCGGAAAGAAAGAGCCAGCCAGCCAGCCATGCATGGATGCATCCATCCATCCATCCATCCATCCATCCATCCATCCATCCATCCACCCAGCCACCCATCCACCCATCCACCCATCCATCCATCCATCCATCCATCCATCCATCCATCCATCCATCCATCCATCCATCCATCCATCCATCCATCCATCCATCCATCCATCCATCCATCCATCCATCCATCCATCCATCCATCCATCCATCCATCCATCCATCCATCCATCCATCCATCCATCCATCCATCCATCCATCCATCCATCCATCCATCCATCCATCCATCCATCCATCCATCCATCCATCCATCCATCCATCCATCCATCCATCCATCCATCCATCCATCCATCCATCCATCCATCCATCCATCCATCCATCCATCCATCCATCCATCCATCCATCCATCCATCCATCCATCCACGTCCGGCTACGCACAGCAAGGAATTTTACCAGAACAGTCAACGTATACAAAGTTGTGGCCGCCTTAGCCATCTAACTGCAGGCACGAATGTCACGTACTTAAACTGCCATGTTTCCAAAGGCCACTGGTGACCAACACTTTCTCACTAACGTTTATTTTTATTTCGTATCACTCCTTACTGGACTATGAGGAACCAAAGTGTAGTTTTATGCCTCTTTATCTTCCGAAAACTCAAACGTATCTTTCAAAGCCCGAAGAGCGTAAATTTTACCCAACCGCAGGGTCACTAAGCTGTGCTGGTGCGAATTTGTTGGCCGCTTATTTCTCGTGTTTCGCGCTGAACAAGCGAAACCTTGACTTAACATTTGTTGGAAAATGGTCAGGATGTAAGCTTGTCGAGGTTTTCGCAAGATTTCTTCGTCATGTTTGGCCATCGTGCTCGCAGCGGCTTCGGGACTGCAAACACATATTCCGGACGCTCTAGAAAATCGCTGATACACCAAGAAGTGATGCTGCGCTAAAAGCAAACAAAAAAAAGTGGTCGAGGGATGTCCGTTTGGACATTTGTCAGAATACAAGAGCTTACGTGGAAAGCAAGTCGGGTACGGCCATGCTTTGAAATTGGAGATTGAATTTTCGTGATCTGCTGCTCCGCTTTCAGTCGTCCAGGAAGAACAGGTCACAGTCGGGGATCGGAGCCAGCAGCGCAGAAATGCAGTCTTCGTCCAAGTCAGCAGGCTCGTCATTTTGCGCCACATGAAGCTGCTCCTGAATGCTCTTTCCAGACTGCTTTCGTGTAGGCTGAAGAGAACTTTGGTCGACAGGAAGAGTGTCGACACCCGAGTATCCGGCATCCTCACTGCCGCCCTGGCTGCGGTACCGCTTACAGGTTCCAGTTTCACCTGTCAAGACCTCAGAAGATAATAACGTACCTTCAGATTCATCTCGCGTCCGTTTGTGGCTCCTTGCTCTTGATATGGATGGACGGGGCTTCGCGGATTGGTCGTCGCTGCCTTGTTCGCCCTCCACTGGGTCTCTGGATCTGAGCCAGGACCAATCTTGAAGAAGCAGCCGTAGCATCATGCGTTTGCGAATGCAGGGGTCTCGGCGGCTCTGCTGCATTTCTTCTAACTTCTCCTCGGCTAAAACCAGACGCTGCTCCACGCTCATCGCCATGACGAACACGACAGCAGTCGGCTTAAAAACACCGCAAACAACAACGCAGCGCGCGGAAAGTGCGACCAAGCTGGGTCGGCTCCAACACCTGTGTAACACGTTCAAATGTTTTTCTTCACGGGTGCGAGAAGGGTGCCTGGTGACGAGATTTAATCTCGGCTCCACCAATAGGGTTCGACTTCAGCAGAAAAAGTCGAACTTGTTAGGTGTGGCTTATCAGAGCGATAAGGGTGGGGTGTGGGATAGATTCCTAGGAAGGTCTGGAACAGGAAACGTCGCGGGACAAAGGAGAACAAAACACTCTCTCTCACTCTTAGACAGTCCGAGGGCGTTGACCTCGTTTTGACGATATTCCTTTCGAAAGCAACACAATGGAGCGCGTATCAGTTAGAGCACGTCTTGCTTGTAATGTTTTGTAAGCAACACGTGCTTAAAATACATGGCCATGAAATACCCGAGTAACCGATTCAAATTTCTGGGAATGCGTTTAAACGAGGGGCACGTATACGCGGAAAAGAACGAACAGTCTCCTAGGTCAAAATGGCCAAGAGATGTCACGGTAATGAAACATAGAGCATAATGGCGGTAACACAAGTATGGACTACTAAGAGGTATTCGGAAAGGAATAATGGCGCCGTGGCTTTCTTTCGGTAATTCGCTTCTGTGCTTAAGGGCCGATGTTAAGTCGGTATCAGAAATAAATGAGAGAGCTGTTTGAAGATTAGCACTATGTACCGAAGGCAAAAACCACAAACTAGGAAGTGAGGGGGGTAAGGGCTGGAAAATCTTTGAAGCACCGCCAACTTAGAGTAAAATGCTATATGAAGTACACCTGATTAAACTGAACGGAAACTGGTGGGCATCAAAGGATTTTAAACAGTTATACGGAACGTGCGTTGACACAAAAAGGCAGAAAAAATTAGGAATATAACCAGTAAGCATGCCGGCCAAGAGGACGCGGAAAGAAAGAGCCAGCCAGCCAGCCAGCCAGCCATGCATGGATGCATGCATGCATGCATGCATCCATCCATCCATCCACCCACCCATCCATCCATCCATCCATCCATCCATCCATCCATCCATCCATCCACCCACCCATCCATCCATCCATCCATCCATCCATCCATCCATCCATCCATCCATCCATCCATCCATCCATCCATCCATCCATCCATCCATCCATCCATCCATCCATCCATCCATCCATCCATCCATCCATCCATCCATCCATCCATCCATCCATCCATCCATCCATCCATCCATCCATCCATCCATCCATCCATCCATCCATCCATCCATCCATCCATCCATCCATCCATCCATCCATCCATCCATCCATCCATCCATCCATCCATCCATCCATCCATCCATCCATCCATCCATCCATCCATCCATCCATCCATCCATCCATCCATCCATCCATCCATCCATCCATCCATCCATCCATCCATCCATCCATCCATCCATCCATCCATCCATCCATCCATCCATCCATCCATCCATCCATCCATCCATCCATCCATCCATCCATCCATCCATCCATCCATCCATCCATCCATCCATCCATCCATCCATCCATCCATCCATCCATCCATCCATCCATCCATCCATCCATCCATCCATCCATCCATCCATCCATCCATCCATCCATCCATCCATCCATCCATCCATCCATCCATCCATCCATCCATCCATCCATCCATCCATCCATCCATCCATCCATCCATCCATCCATCCATCCATCCATCCATCCATCCATCCATCCATCCATCCATCCATCCATCCATCCATCCATCCATCCATCCATCCATCCATCCATCCATCCATCCATCCATCCATCCATCCATCCATCCATCCATCCATCCATCCATCCATCCATCCATCCATCCATCCATCCATCCATCCATCCATCCATCCATCCATCCATCCATCCATCCATCCATCCATCCATCCATCCATCCATCCATCCATCCATCCATCCATCCATCCATCCATCCATCCATCCATCCATCCATCCATCCATCCATCCATCCATCCATCCATCCATCCATCCATCCATCCATCCATCCATCCATCCATCCATCCATCCATCCATCCACGTCCGGCTACGCACAGCAAGGAATTTTACCAGAACAGTCAACGTATACAAAGTTGTGGCCGCCTTAGCCATCTAACTGCAGGCACGAATGTCACTTACTTAAACTGCCATGTTTCCAAAGGCCACTGGTGACCAACACTTTCTCACTAACGTTTATTTTTATTTCGTATCACTCCTTACTGGACTATGAGGAACCAAAGTGTAGTTTTATGCCTCTTTATCTTCCGAAAACTCAAACGTATCTTTCAAAGCCCGAAGAGCGTAAATTTTACCCAACCGCAGGGTCACTTAGCTGTGCTGGTGCGAATTTGTTGGCCGCTTATTTCTCGTGTTTCGCGCTGAACAAGCGAAACCTAGCCTTAACATTTGTTGGAAAATGGTCATGATGTAAGCTTGTCGAGGTTTTCGCAAGATTTCTTCGTCATGTTTGGCCATCGTGCTCGCAGCGGCTTCGGGACTGCAAACACATATTCCGGACGCTCTAGAAAATCGCTGATACACCAAGAAGTGATGCTGCGCTAAAAGCAAACAAAAAAAAAGTGGTCGAGGGATGTCCGTTTGGACATTTGTCAGAATACAAGAGCTTACGTGGAAAGCAAGTCGGGTACGGCCATGCTTTGAAATTGGAGATTGAATTTTCGTGATCTGCTGCTCCGCTTTCAGTCGTCCAGGAAGAACAGGTCACAGTCGGGGATCGGAGCCAGCAGCGCAGAAATGTAGTCTTCGTCCAAGTCAGCAGGCTCGTCATTTTGCGCCACATGAAGCTGCTCCTGAATGCTCTTTCCAGACTGCTTTCGTGTAGGCTGAAGAGAACTTTGGTCGACAGGAAGAGTGTCGACACCCGAGTATCCGGCATCCTCACTGCTGCCCTGGCTGCGGTACCGCTTACAGGTTCCAGGTTCACCTGTCAAGACCTCAGAAGATAATAACGTACCTTCAGATTCCTCTCGCGTCCGTTTGTGGCTCCTTGCTCTTGATATGGATGGACGGGGCTTCGCGGATTGGTCGTCGCTGCCTTGTTCGCCCTCCACTGGGTCTCTGGATCTGAGCCAGGACCAATCTTGAAGAAGCAGCCGTAGCATCATGCGTTTGCGAATGCAGGGGTCTCGGCGGCTCTGCTGCATTTCTTCTAACTTCTCCTCGGCTAAAACCAGACGCTGCTCCACGCTCATCGCCATGACGAACACGACAGGAGTCGGCTTAAAAACACCGCAAACAACAACGCAGCGCGCGGAAAGTGCGACCAAGCTGGGTCGGCTCCAACACCTGTGTAACACGTTCAAATGTTTTTCTTCACGGGTGCGAGAAGGGTGCCTGGTGACGAGATTTAATCTCGGCTCCACCAATAGGGTTCGACTTCAGCAGAAAAAGTCGAACTTGTTAGGTGTGGCTTATCAGAGCGATAAGGGTGGGGTGTGGGATAGATTCCTAGGAAGGTCTGGAACAGGAAACGTCGCGGGACAAAGGAGAACAAAACACTCTCTCTCACTCTTAGACAGTCCGAGGGCGTTGACCTCGTTTTGACGATATTCCTTTCGAAAGCAACACAATGGAGCGCGCATCAGTTAGAGCACGTCTTGCTTGTAATGTTTTGTAAGCAACACGTGCTTAAAATACATGGCCATGAAATACCCGAGTAACCGATTCAAATTTCTGGGAATGCGTTTAAACGAGGGGCACGTATACGCGGAAAAGAACGAACAGTCTTCTAGGTCAAAATGGCCAAGAGATGTCGCGGTAATGAAACATAGAGCATAATGGCGGTAACACAAGTATGGACTACTAAGAGGTATTCGGAAAGGAATAATGGCGCCGTGGCTTTCTTTCGGTAATTCGCTTCTGTGCTTAAGGGCCGATGTTAAGTCGGTATGAGAAATAAATGAGAGAGCTGTTTGAAGATTAGCACTATGTACCGAAGGCAAAAACCGCAAACTAGGAAGTGAGGGGGGTAAGGGCTGGAAAATCTTTGAAGCACCGCCAACTTAGAGTAAAATGCTATATGAAGTACACCTGATAAAACTGAACGGAAACTGGTGGGCATCAAAGGATTTTAAACAGTTATACGGAACGTGCGTTGACACAAAAAGGCAGAAAAAATTAGGAATATAACCAGTAAGCATGCCGGACAAGAGGACGCGGAAAGAAAGAGCCAGCCAGCCAGCCAGCCAGCCATGCATGGATGCATCCATCCATCCATCCATCCATCCATCCATCCACCCATCCACCCATCCACCCATCCACCCATCCATCCATCCATCCATCCATCCATCCATCCATCCATCCATCCATCCATCCATCCATCCATCCATCCATCCATCCATCCATCCATCCATCCATCCATCCATCCATCCATCCATCCATCCATCCATCCATCCATCCATCCATCCATCCATCCATCCATCCATCCATCCATCCATCCATCCATCCATCCATCCATCCATCCATCCATCCATCCATCCATCCATCCATCCATCCATCCATCCATCCATCCATCCATCCATCCATCCATCCATCCATCCATCCATCCATCCATCCATCCATCCATCCATCCATCCATCCATCCATCCATCCATCCATCCATCCATCCATCCATCCATCCACGTCCGGCTACGCACAGCAAGGAATTTTACCAGAACAGTCAACGTATACAAAGTTGTGGCCGCCTAGCCATCTAACTGCAGGCACGAATGTCACGTACTTAAACTGCCATGTTTCCAAAGGCCACTGGTGACCAACACTTTCTCACTAACGTTTATTTTTATTTCGTATCACTCCTTACTGGACTATGAGGAACCAAAGTGTAGTTTTATGCCTCTTTATCTTCCGAAAACTCAAACGTATCTTTCAAAGCCCGAAGAGCGTAAATTTTACCCAACCGCAGGGTCACTAAGCTGTGCTGGTGCGAATTTGTTGGCCGCTTATTTCTCGTGTTTCGCGCTGAACAAGCGAAACCTTGACTTAACATTTGTTGGAAAATGGTCAGGATGTAAGCTTGTCGAGGTTTTCGCAAGATTTCTTCGTCATGTTTGGCCATCGTGCTCGCAGCGGCTTCGGGACTGCAAACACATATTCCGGACGCTCTAGAAAATCGCTGATACACCAAGAAGTGATGCTGCGCTAAAAGCAAACAAAAAAAAGTGGTCGAGGGATGTCCGTTTGGACATTTGTCAGAATACAAGAGCTTACGTGGAAAGCAAGTCGGGTACGGCCATGCTTTGAAATTGGAGATTGAATTTTCGTGATCTGCTGCTCCGCTTTCAGTCGTCCAGGAAGAACAGGTCACAGTCGGGGATCGGAGCCAGCAGCGCAGAAATGTAGTCTTCGTCCAAGTCAGCAGGCTCGTCATTTTGCGCCACATGAAGCTGCTCCTGAATGCTCTTTCCAGACTGGTTTCGTGTAGGCTGAAGAGAACTTTGGTCGACAGGAAGAGTGTCGACACCCGAGTATCCGGCATCCTCACTGCCGCCCTGGCTGCGGTACCGCTTACAGGTTCCAGTTTCACCTGTCAAGACCTCAGAAGATAATAACGTACCTTCAGATTCATCTCGCGTCCGTTTGTGGCTCCTTGCTCTTGATATGGATGGACGGGGCTTCGCGGATTGGTCGTCGCTGCCTTGTTCGCCCTCCACTGGGTCTCTGGATCTGAGCCAGGACCAATCTTGAAGAAGCAGCCGTAGCATCATGCGTTTGCGAATGCAGGGGTCTCGGCGGCTCTGCTGCATTTCTTCTAACTTCTCCTCGGCTAAAACCAGACGCTGCTCCACGCTCATCGCCATGACGAACACGACAGGAGTCGGCTTAAAAACACCGCAAACAACAACGCAGCGCGCGGAAAGTGCGACCAAGCTGGGTCGGCTCCAACACCTGTGTAACACGTTCAAATGTTTTTCTTCACGGGTGCGAGAAGGGTGCCTGGTGACGAGATTTAATCTCGGCTCCACCAATAGGGTTCGACTTCAGCAGAAAAAGTCGAACTTGTTAGGTGTGGCTTATCAGAGCGATAAGGGTGGGGTGTGGGATAGATTCCTAGGAAGGTCTGGAACAGGAAACGTCGCGGGACAAAGGAGAACAAAACACTCTCTCTCACTCTTAGACAGTCCGAGGGCGTTGACCTCGTTTTGACGATATTCCTTTCGAAAGCAACACAATGGAGCGCGCATCAGTTAGAGCACGTCTTGCTTGTAATGTTTTGTAAGCAACACGTGCTTAAAATACATGGCCATGAAATACCCGAGTAACCGATTCAAATTTCTGGGAATGCGTTTAAACGAGGGGCACGTATACGCGGAAAAGAACGAACAGTCTTCTAGGTCAAAATGGCCAAGAGATGTCGCGGTAATGAAACATAGAGCATAATGGCGGTAACACAAGTATGGACTACTAAGAGGTATTCGGAAAGGAATAATGGCGCCGTGGCTTTCTTTCGGTAATTCGCTTCTGTGCTTAAGGGCCGATGTTAAGTCGGTATGAGAAATAAATGAGAGAGCTGTTTGAAGATTAGCACTATGTACCGAAGGCAAAAACCGCAAACTAGGAAGTGAGGGGGGTAAGGGCTGGAAAATCTTTGAAGCACCGCCAACTTAGAGTAAAATGCTATATGAAGTACACCTGATAAAACTGAACGGAAACTGGTGGGCATCAAAGGATTTTAAACAGTTATACGGAACGTGCGTTGACACAAAAAGGCAGAAAAAATTAGGAATATAACCAGTAAGCATGCCGGACAAGAGGACGCGGAAAGAAAGAGCCAGCCAGCCAGCCAGCCAGCCATGCATGGATGCATCCATCCATCCATCCATCCATCCATCCATCCACCCATCCACCCATCCACCCATCCACCCATCCATCCATCCATCCATCCATCCATCCATCCATCCATCCATCCATCCATCCATCCATCCATCCATCCATCCATCCATCCATCCATCCATCCATCCATCCATCCATCCATCCATCCATCCATCCATCCATCCATCCATCCATCCATCCATCCATCCATCCATCCATCCATCCATCCATCCATCCATCCATCCATCCATCCATCCATCCATCCATCCATCCATCCATCCATCCATCCATCCATCCATCCATCCATCCATCCATCCATCCATCCAGCCATCCATCCATCCATCCATCCATCCATCCATCCATCCATCCATCCATCCATCCATCCATCCATCCATCCATCCATCCATCCATCCATCCATCCATCCATCCATCCATCCATCCACGTCCGGCTACGCACAGCAAGGAATTTTACCAGAACAGTCAACGTATACAAAGTTGTGGCCGCCTAGCCATCTAACTGCAGGCACGAATGTCACGTACTTAAACTGCCATGTTTCCAAAGGCCACTGGTGACCAACACTTTCTCACTAACGTTTATTTTTATTTCGTATCACTCCTTACTGGACTATGAGGAACCAAAGTGTAGTTTTATGCCTCTTTATCTTCCGAAAACTCAAACGTATCTTTCAAAGCCCGAAGAGCGTAAATTTTACCCAACCGCAGGGTCACTAAGCTGTGCTGGTGCGAATTTGTTGGCCGCTTATTTCTCGTGTTTCGCGCTGAACAAGCGAAACCTTGACTTAACATTTGTTGGAAAATGGTCAGGATGTAAGCTTGTCGAGGTTTTCGCAAGATTTCTTCGTCATGTTTGGCCATCGTGCTCGCAGCGGCTTCGGGACTGCAAACACATATTCCGGACGCTCTAGAAAATCGCTGATACACCAAGAAGTGATGCTGCGCTAAAAGCAAACAAAAAAAAGTGGTCGAGGGATGTCCGTTTGGACATTTGTCAGAATACAAGAGCTTACGTGGAAAGCAAGTCGGGTACGGCCATGCTTTGAAATTGGAGATTGAATTTTCGTGATCTGCTGCTCCGCTTTCAGTCGTCCAGGAAGAACAGGTCACAGTCGGGGATCGGAGCCAGCAGCGCAGAAATGTAGTCTTCGTCCAAGTCAGCAGGCTCGTCATTTTGCGCCACATGAAGCTGCTCCTGAATGCTCTTTCCAGACTGGTTTCGTGTAGGCTGAAGAGAACTTTGGTCGACAGGAAGAGTGTCGACACCCGAGTATCCGGCATCCTCACTGCCGCCCTGGCTGCGGTACCGCTTACAGGTTCCAGTTTCACCTGTCAAGACCTCAGAAGATAATAACGTACCTTCAGATTCATCTCGCGTCCGTTTGTGGCTCCTTGCTCTTGATATGGATGGACGGGGCTTCGCGGATTGGTCGTCGCTGCCTTGTTCGCCCTCCACTGGGTCTCTGGATCTGAGCCAGGACCAATCTTGAAGAAGCAGCCGTAGCATCATGCGTTTGCGAATGCAGGGGTCTCGGCGGCTCTGCTGCATTTCTTCTAACTTCTCCTCGGCTAAAACCAGACGCTGCTCCACGCTCATCGCCATGACGAACACGACAGGAGTCGGCTTAAAAACACCGCAAACAACAACGCAGCGCGCGGAAAGTGCGACCAAGCTGGGTCGGCTCCAACACCTGTGTAACACGTTCAAATGTTTTTCTTCACGGGTGCGAGAAGGGTGCCTGGTGACGAGATTTAATCTCGGCTCCACCAATAGGGTTCGACTTCAGCAGAAAAAGTCGAACTTGTTAGGTGTGGCTTATCAGAGCGATAAGGGTGGGGTGTGGGATAGATTCCTAGGAAGGTCTGGAACAGGAAACGTCGCGGGACAAAGGAGAACAAAACACTCTCTCTCACTCTTAGACAGTCCGAGGGCGTTGACCTCGTTTTGACGATATTCCTTTCGAAAGCAACACAATGGAGCGCGTATCAGTTAGAGCACGCCTTGCTTGTAATGTTTTGTAAGCAACACGTGCTTAAAATACATGGCCATGAAATACCCGAGTAACCGATTCAAATTTCTGGGAATGCGTTTAAACGAGGGGCACGTATACGCGGAAAAGAACGAACAGTCTCCTAGGTCAAAATGGCCAAGAGATGTCACGGTAATGAAACATAGAGCATAATGGCGGTAACACAAGTATGGACTACTAAGAGGTATTCGGAAAGGAATAATGGCGCCGTGGCTTTCTTTCGGTAATTCGCTTCTGTGCTTAAGGGCCGATGTTAAGTCGGTATCAGAAATAAATGAGAGAGCTGTTTGAAGATTAGCACTATGTACCGAAGGCAAAAACCACAAACTAGGAAGTGAGGGGGTTAAGGGCTGGAAAATCTTTGAAGCACCGCCAACTTAGAGTAAAATGCTATATGAAGTACACCTGATTAAACTGAACGGAAACTGGTGGGCATCAAAGGATTTTAAACAGTTATACGGAACGTGCGTTGACACAAAAAGGCAGAAAAAATTAGGAATATAACCAGTAAGCATGCCGGACAAGAGGACGCGGAAAGAAAGAGCCAGCCAGCCAGCCAGCCAGCCATGCATGGATGCATGCATCCATCCATCCATCCATCCATCCATCCATCCATCCATCCATCCATCCATCCATCCATCCATCCATCCATCCATCCATCCATCCATCCATCCATCCATCCATCCATCCATCCATCCATCCATCCATCCATCCATCCATCCATCCATCCATCCATCCATCCATCCATCCATCCATCCATCCATCCATCCATCCATCCATCCATCCATCCATCCATCCATCCATCCATCCATCCATCCATCCATCCATCCATCCATCCATCCATCCATCCATCCATCCATCCATCCATCCATCCATCCATCCATCCATCCATCCATCCATCCATCCATCCGTCCGTCCGTCCGTCCGTCCGTCCATCCATCCATCCATCCATCCAGGGACGTGCATCAACAGTTCTTTTCGAAGATCAGAAAGATGCTTCGATGGCCACTAACATAACGTCCGGCTACGCACAGCAAGGAATTTTACCAGAACAGTCAACGTATACAAAGTTGTGGCCGCCTTAGCCATCTAACTGCAGGCACGAATGTCACGTACTTAAACTGCCATGTTTCCAAAGGCCACTGGTGACCAACACTTTCTCACTAACGTTTATTTTTATTTCATATCACTCCTTACTGGGCTATGAGGAACAAAAGTGCAGTTTTATGCCTCTTTATCTTCCGAAAACTCAAACGTATCTTTCAAAGCCCGAAGAGCGTAAATTTTACACAACCGCAAGATCACTTAGCTGTGCTGGTGCGAATTTGTTGGCCGCTTATTTCTCGTGTTTCGCGCTGAACAAGCGAAACCTAGTCTTAACATTTGTTGGAAAATGGTCAGGATGTAAGCTTGTCGAGGTTTTCGCAAGATTTCTTCGTCATGTTTGGCCATCGTGCTCGCAGCGGCTTGGGGACTGCAAACACATATTGCGGACGCTCTAGAAAATCGCTGATACACCAAGAAGTGATGCTGCGCTAAAAGCAAACAAAAAAAAGTGGTCGAGGGATGTCCGTTTGGACATTTGTCAGAATACAAGAGCTTACGTGGAAAGCAAGTCGGGTACGGCCATGCTTTGAAATGGGAGATTGAATTTTCGTGATCTGCTGCTCCGCTTTTAGTCGTCCAGGAAGAACAGGTCACAGTCGGGGATCGGAGCCAGCAGCGCAGAAATGTAGTCTTCGTCCAAGTCAGCAGGCTCGTCATTTTGCGCCACATGAAGCTGCTCCTGAATGCTCTTTCCAGACTGCTTTCGTGTAGGCTGAAGAGAACTTTGGTCGACAGGAAGAGTGTCAACACCCGAGTATCCGGCATCCTCACTGCCGCCCTGGCTGCGGTACCGCTTACAGGTTCCAGGTTCACCTGTCAAGACCTCAGAAGATAATAACGTACCTTCAGATTCCTCTCGCGTCCGTTTGTGGCTCCTTGCTCTTGATATGGATGGACGGGGCTTCGCGGATTGGTCGTCGCTGCCTTGTTCGCCCTCCACTGGGTCTCTGGATCTGAGCCAGGACCAATCTTGAAGAAGCAGCCGTAGCATCATGCGTTTGCGAATGCAGGGGTCTCGGCGGCTCTGCTGCATTTCTTCTAACTTCTCCTCGGCTAAAACCAGACGCTGCTCCACGCTCATCGCCATGACGAACACGACAGGAGTCGGCTTAAAAACACCGCAAACAACAACGCAGCGCGCGGAAAGTGCGACCAAGCTGGGTCGGCTCCAACACCTGTGTAACACGTTCAAATGTTTTTCTTCACGGGTGCGAGAAGGGTGCCTGGTGACGAGATTTAATCTCGGCTCCACCAATAGGGTTCGACTTCAGCAGAAAAAGTCGAACTTGTTAGGTGTGGCTTATCAGAGCGATAAGGGTGGGGTGTGGGATAGATTCCTAGGAAGGTCTGGAACAGGAAACGTCGCGGGACAAAGGAGAACAAAACACTCTCTCTCACTCTTAGACAGTCCGAGGGCGTTGACCTCGTTTTGACGATATTCCTTTCGAAAGCAACACAATGGAGCGCGTATCAGTTAGAGCACGTCTTGCTTGTAATGTTTTGTAAGCAACACGTGCTTAAAATACATGGCCATGAAATACCCGAGTAACCGATTCAAATTTCTGGGAATGCGTTTAAACGAGGGGCACGTATACGCGGAAAAGAACGAACAGTCTCCTAGGTCAAAATGGCCAAGAGATGTCACGGTAATGAAACATAGAGCACAATGGCGGTAACACAAGTATGGACTACTAAGAGGTATTCGGAAAGGAATTATGGCGCCGTGGCTTTCTTTCGGTAATTCGCTTCTGTGCTTAAGGGCCGATGTTAAGTCGGTATCAGAAATAAATGAGAGAGCTGTTTGAAGATTAGCACTATGTACCGAAGGCAAAAACCACAAACTAGGAAGTGAGGGGGGTAAGGGCTGGAAAATCTTTGAAGCACCGCCAACTTAGAGTAAAATGCTATATGAAGTACACCTGATTAAACTGAACGGAAACTGGTGGGCATCAAAGGATTTTAAACAGTTATACGGAACGTGCGTTGACACAAAAAGGCAGAAAAAATTAGGAATATAACCAGTAAGCATGCCGGACAAGAGGACGCGGAAAGAAAGAGCCAGCCAGCCAGCCAGCCAGCCATGCATGGATGCATGGATGCATGCATGGATGCATGCATGCATGCATGCATCCATCCATCCATCCATCCATCCATCCATCCATCCATCCATCCATCCATCCATCCATCCATCCATCCATCCATCCATCCATCCATCCATCCATCCATCCATCCATCCATCCATCCATCCATCCATCCATCCATCCATCCATCCATCCATCCATCCATCCATCCATCCATCCATCCATCCATCCATCCATCCATCCATCCATCCATCCATCCATCCATCCATCCATCCATCCATCCATCCATCCATCCATCCATCCATCCATCCATCCATCCATCCATCCATCCATCCATCCATCCATCCATCCATCCATCCATCCATCCATCCATCCATCCATCCATCCATCCATCCATCCGTCCGTCCGTCCGTCCGTCCGTCCGTCCATCCATCCATCCATCCATCCATCCAGGGACGTGCATCAACAGTTCTTTTCGAAGATCAGAAAGATGCTTCGATGGCCATTAACATAACGTCCGGCTACGCACAGCAAGGAATTTTACCAGAACAGTCAACGTATACAAAGTTGTGGCCGCCTTAGCCATCTAACTGCAGGCACGAATGTCACGTACTTAAACTGCCATGTTTCCAAAGGCCACTGGTGACCAACACTTTCTCACTAACGTTTATTTTTATTTCATATCACTCCTTACTGGACTATGAGGAACCAAAGTGTAGTTTTATGCCTCTTTATCTTCCGAAAACTCAAACGTATCTTTCAAAGCCCGAAGAGCGTAAATTTTACACAACCGCAGGGTCACTTAGCTGTGCTGGTGCGAATTTGTTGGCCGCTTATTTCTCGTGTTTCGCGCTGAACAAGCGAAACCTAGTCTTAACATTTGTTGGAAAATGGTCAGGATGTAAGCTTGTCGAGGTTTTCGCAAGATTTCTTCGTCATGTTTGGCCATCGTGCTCGCAGCGGCTTCGGGACTGCAAACACATATTCCGGACGCTCTAGAAAATCGCTGATACACCAAGAAGTGATGCTGCGCTAAAAGCAAACAAAAAAAAGTGGTCGAGGGATGTCTGTTTGGACATTTGTCAGAATACAAGAGCTTACGTGGAAAGCAAGTCGGGTACGGCCATGCTTTGAAATGGGAGATTGAATTTTCGTGATCTGCTGCTCCGCTTTCAGTCGTCCAGGAAGAACAGGTCACAGTCGGGGATCGGAGCCAGCAGCGCAGAAATGTAGTCTTCGTCCAAGTCAGCAGGCTCGTCATTTTGCGCCACATGAAGCTGCTCCTGAATGCTCTTTGCAGACTGCTTTCGTGTAGGCTGAAGAGAACTTTGGTCGACAGGAAGAGTGTCAACACCCGAGTATCCGGCATCCTCACTGCCGCCCTGGCTGCGGTACCGCTTACAGGTTCCAGGTTCACCTGTCAAGACCTCAGAAGATAATAACGTACCTTCAGATTCCTCTCGCGTCCGTTTGTGGCTCCTTGCTCTTGATATGGATGGACGGGGCTTCGCGGATTGGTCGTCGCTGCCTTGTTCGCCCTCCACTGGGTCTCTGGATCTGAGCCAGGACCAATCTTGAAGAAGCAGCCGTAGCATCATGCGTTTGCGAATGCAGGGGTCTCGGCGGCTCTGCTGCATTTCTTCTAACTTCTCCTCGGCTAAAACCAGACGCTGCTCCACGCTCATCGCCATGACGAACACGACAGGAGTCGGCTTAAAAACACCGCAAACAACAACGCAGCGCGCGGAAAGTGCGACCAAGCTGGGTCGGCTCCAACACCTGTGTAACACGTTCAAATGTTTTTCTTCACGGGTGCGAGAAGGGTGCCTGGTGACGAGATTTAATCTCGGCTCCACCAATAGGGTTCGACTTCAGCAGAAAAAGTCGAACTTGTTAGGTGTGGCTTATCAGAGCGATAAGGGTGGGGTGTGGGATAGATTCCTAGGAAGGTCTGGAACAGGAAACGTCGCGGGACAAAGGAGAACAAAACACTCTCTCTCACTCTTAGACAGTCCGAGGGCGTTGACCTCGTTTTGACGATATTCCTTTCGAAAGCAACACAATGGAGCGCGTATCAGTTAGAGCACGTCTTGCTTGTAATGTTTTGTAAGCAACACGTGCTTAAAATACATGGCCATGAAATACCCGAGTAACCGATTCAAATTTCTGGGAATGCGTTTAAACGAGGGGCACGTATACGCGGAAAAGAACGAACAGTCTCCTAGGTCAAAATGGCCAAGAGATGTCACGGTAATGAAACATAGAGCATAATGGCGGTAACACAAGTATGGACTACTAAGAGGTATTCGGAAAGGAATAATGGCGCCGTGGCTTTCTTTCGGTAATTCGCTTCTGTGCTTAAGGGCCGATGTTAAGTCGGTATCAGAAATAAATGAGAGAGCTGTTTGAAGATTAGCACTATGTACCGAAGGCAAAAACCACAAACTAGGAAGTGAGGGGGGTAAGGGCTGGAAAATCTTTGAAGCACCGCCAACTTAGAGTAAAATGCTATATGAAGTACACCTGATTAAACTGAACGGAAACTGGTGGGCATCAAAGGATTTTAAACAGTTATACGGAACGTGCGTTGACACGAAAAGGCAGAAAAAATTAGGAATATAACCAGTAAGCATGCCGGACAAGAGGACGCGGAAAGAAAGAGCCAGCCAGCCAGCCAGCCAGCCATGCATGGATGCATGCATCCATCCATCCATCCATCCATCCATCCATCCATCCATCCATCCATCCATCCATCCATCCATCCATCCATCCATCCATCCATCCATCCATCCATCCATCCATCCATCCATCCATCCATCCATCCATCCATCCATCCATCCATCCATCCATCCATCCATCCATCCATCCATCCATCCATCCATCCATCCATCCATCCATCCATCCATCCATCCATCCATCCATCCATCCATCCATCCATCCATCCATCCATCCATCCATCCATCCATCCATCCATCCATCCATCCATCCATCCATCCATCCATCCATCCATCCATCCATCCATCCATCCTTCCATCCATCCATCCATCCATCCATCCATCCATCCATCCATCCATCCATCCATCCGTCCGTCCGTCCGTCCGTCCGTCCGTCCATCCATCCACCCATCCATCCAGGGACGTGCATCAACAGTTCTTTTCGAAGATCAGAAAGATGCTTCGATGGCCACTAACATAACGTCCGGCTACGCACAGCAAGGAATTTTACCAGAACAGTCAACGTATACAAAGTTGTGGCCGCCTTAGCCATCTAACTGCAGGCACGAATGTCACGTACTTAAACTGCCATGTTTCCAAAGGCCACTGGTGACCAACACTTTCTCACTAACGTTTATTTTTATTTCATATCACTCCTTACTGGACTATGAGGAACAAAAGTGCAGTTTTATGCCTCTTTATCTTCCGAAAACTCAAACGTATCTTTCAAAGCCCGAAGAGCGTAAATTTTACACAACCGCAGGATCACTTAGCTGTGCTGGTGCGAATTTGTTGGCCGCTTATTTCTCGTGTTTCGCGCTGAACAAGCGAAACCTAGTCTTAACATTTGTTGGAAAATGGTCAGGATGTAAGCTTGTCGAGGTTTTCGCAAGATTTCTTCGTCATGTTTGGCCATCGTGCTCGCAGCGGCTTGGGGACTGCAAACACATATTCCGGACGCTCTAGAAAATCGCTGATACACCAAGAAGTGATGCTGCGCTAAAAGCAAACAAAAAAAAGTGGTCGAGGGATGTCCGTTTGGACATTTGTCAGAATACAAGAGCTTACGTGGAAAGCAAGTCGGGTACGGCCATGCTTTGAAATGGGAGATTGAATTTTCGTGATCTGCTGCTCCGCTTTCAGTCGTCCAGGAAGAACAGGTCACAGTCGGGGATCGGAGCCAGCAGCGCAGAAATGTAGTCTTCGTCCAAGTCAGCAGGCTCGTCATTTTGCGCCACATGAAGCTGCTCCTGAATGCTCTTTCCAGACTGCTTTCGTGTAGGCTGAAGAGAACTTTGGTCGACAGGAAGAGTGTCAACACCCGAGTATCCGGCATCCTCACTGCCGCCCTGGCTGCGGTACCGCTTACAGGTTCCAGGTTCACCTGTCAAGACCTCAGAAGATAATAACGTACCTTCAGATTCCTCTCGCGTCCGTTTGTGGCTCCTTGCTCTTGATATGGATGGACGGGGCTTCGCGGATTGGTCGTCGCTGCCTTGTTCGCCCTCCACTGGGTCTCTGGATCTGAGCCAGGACCAATCTTGAAGAAGCAGCCGTAGCATCATGCGTTTGCGAATGCAGGGGTCTCGGCGGCTCTGCTGCATTTCTTCTAACTTCTCCTCGGCTAAAACCAGACGCTGCTCCACGCTCATCGCCATGACGAACACGACAGGAGTCGGCTTAAAAACACCGCAAACAACAACGCAGCGCGCGGAAAGTGCGACCAAGCTGGGTCGGCTCCAACACCTGTGTAACACGTTCAAATGTTTTTCTTCACGGGTGCGAGAAGGGTGCCTGGTGACGAGATTTAATCTCGGCTCCACTAATAGGGTTCGACTTCAGCAGAAAAAGTCGAACTTGTTAGGTGTGGCTTATCAGAGCGATAAGGGTGGGGTGTGGGATAGATTCCTAGGAAGGTCTGGAACAGGAAACGTCGCGGGACAAAGGAGAACAAAACACTCTCTCTCACTCTTAGACAGTCCGAGGGCGTTGACCTCGTTTTGACGATATTCCTTTCGAAAGCAACACAATGGAGCGCATATCAGTTAGAGCACGTCTTGCTTGTAATGTTTTGTAAGCAACACGTGCTTAAAATACATGGCCATGAAATACCCGAGTAACCGATTCAAATTTCTGGGAATGCGTTTAAACGAGGGGCACGTATACGCGGAAAAGAACGAACAGTCTCCTAGGTCAAAATGGCCAAGAGATGTCACGGTAATGAAACATAGAGCATAATGGCGGTAACACAAGTATGGACTACTAAGAGGTATTCGGAAAGGAATAATGGCGCCGTGGCTTTCTTTCGGTAATTCGCTTCTGTGCTTAAGGGCCGATGTTAAGTCGGTATCAGAAATAAATGAGAGAGCTGTTTGAAGATTAGCACTATGTACCGAAGGCAAAAACCACAAACTAGGAAGTGAGGGGGGTAAGGGCTGGAAAATCTTTGAAGCACCGCCAACTTAGAGTAAAATGCTATATGAAGTACACCTGATTAAACTGAACGGAAACTGGTGGGCATCAAAGGATTTTAAACAGTTATACGGAACGTGCGTTGACACAAAAAGGCAGAAAAAATTAGGAATATAACCAGTAAGCATGCCGGACAAGAGGACGCGGAAAGAAAGAGCCAGCCAGCCAGCCAGCCAGCCATGCATGGATGCATCCATCCATCCATCCATCCATCCATCCATCCATCCATCCATCCATCCATCCATCCATCCATCCATCCATCCATCCATCCATCCATCCATCCATCCATCCATCCATCCATCCATCCATCCATCCATCCATCCATCCATCCATCCATCCATCCATCCATCCATCCATCCATCCATCCATCCATCCATCCATCCATCCATCCATCCATACATCCATCCATCCATCCATCCATCCATCCATCCATCCGTCCGTCCGTCCGTCCGTCCGTCCGTCCATCCATCCATCCATCCATCCATCCAGGGACGTGCATCAACAGTTCTTTCCGAAGATCAGAAAGATGCTTCGATGGCCATTAACATAACGTCCGGCTACGCACAGCAAGGAATTTTACCAGAACAGTCAACGTATACAAAGTTGTGGCCGCCTTAGCCATCTAACTGCAGGCACGAATGTCACGTACTTAAACTGCCATGTTTCCAAAGGCCACTGGTGACCAACACTTTCTCACTAACGTTTATTTTTATTTCATATCACTCCTTACTGGACTATGAGGAACCAAAGTGTAGTTTTATGCCTCTTTATCTTCCGAAAACTCAAACGTATCTTTCAAAGCCCGAAGAGCGTAAATTTTACACAACCGCAGGGTCACTTAGCTGTGCTGGTGCGAATTTGTTGGCCGCTTATTTCTCGTGTTTCGCGCTGAACAAGCGAAACCTAGTCTTAACATTTGTTGGAAAATGGTCAGGATGTAAGCTTGTCGAGGTTTTCGCAAGATTTCTTCGTCATGTTTGGCCATCGTGCTCGCAGCGGCTTCGGGACTGCAAACACATATTCCGGACGCTCTAGAAAATCGCTGATACACCAAGAAGTGATGCTGCGCTAAAAGCAAACAAAAAAAAGTGGTCGAGGGATGTCTGTTTGGACATTTGTCAGAATACAAGAGCTTACGTGGAAAGCAAGTCGGGTACGGCCATGCTTTGAAATGGGAGATTGAATTTTCGTGATCTGCTGCTCCGCTTTCAGTCGTCCAGGAAGAACAGGTCACAGTCGGGGATCGGAGCCAGCAGCGCAGAAATGTAGTCTTCGTCCAAGTCAGCAGGCTCGTCATTTTGCGCCACATGAAGCTGCTCCTGAATGCTCTTTGCAGACTGCTTTCGTGTAGGCTGAAGAGAACTTTGGTCGACAGGAAGAGTGTCAACACCCGAGTATCCGGCATCCTCACTGCCGCCCTGGCTGCGGTACCGCTTACAGGTTCCAGGTTCACCTGTCAAGACCTCAGAAGATAATAACGTACCTTCAGATTCCTCTCGCGTCCGTTTGTGGCTCCTTGCTCTTGATATGGATGGACGGGGCTTCGCGGATTGGTCGTCGCTGCCTTGTTCGCCCTCCACTGGGTCTCTGGATCTGAGCCAGGACCAATCTTGAAGAAGCAGCCGTAGCATCATGCGTTTGCGAATGCAGGGGTCTCGGCGGCTCTGCTGCATTTCTTCTAACTTCTCCTCGGCTAAAACCAGACGCTGCTCCACGCTCATCGCCATGACGAACACGACAGGAGTCGGCTTAAAAACACCGCAAACAACAACGCAGCGCGCGGAAAGTGCGACCAAGCTGGGTCGGCTCCAACACCTGTGTAACACGTTCAAATGTTTTTCTTCACGGGTGCGAGAAGGGTGCCTGGTGACGAGATTTAATCTCGGCTCCACCAATAGGGTTCGACTTCAGCAGAAAAAGTCGAACTTGTTAGGTGTGGCTTATCAGAGCGATAAGGGTGGGGTGTGGGATAGATTCCTAGGAAGGTCTGGAACAGGAAACGTCGCGGGACAAAGGAGAACAAAACACTCTCTCTCACTCTTAGACAGTCCGAGGGCGTTGACCTCGTTTTGACGATATTCCTTTCGAAAGCAACACAATGGAGCGCGTATCAGTTAGAGCACGTCTTGCTTGTAATGTTTTGTAAGCAACACGTGCTTAAAATACATGGCCATGAAATACCCGAGTAACCGATTCAAATTTCTGGGAATGCGTTTAAACGAGGGGCACGTATACGCGGAAAAGAACGAACAGTCTCCTAGGTCAAAATGGCCAAGAGATGTCACGGTAATGAAACATAGAGCATAATGGCGGTAACACAAGTATGGACTACTAAGAGGTATTCGGAAAGGAATAATGGCGCCGTGGCTTTCTTTCGGTAATTCGCTTCTGTGCTTAAGGGCCGATGTTAAGTCGGTATCAGAAATAAATGAGAGAGCTGTTTGAAGATTAGCACTATGTACCGAAGGCAAAAACCACAAACTAGGAAGTGAGGGGGGTAAGGGCTGGAAAATCTTTGAAGCACCGCCAACTTAGAGTAAAATGCTATATGAAGTACACCTGATTAAACTGAACGGAAACTGGTGGGCATCAAAGGATTTTAAACAGTTATACGGAACGTGCGTTGACACAAAAAGGCAGAAAAAATTAGGAATATAACCAGTAAGCATGCCGGACAAGAGGACGCGGAAAGAAAGAGCCAGCCAGCCAGCCAGCCAGCCATGCATGGATGCATCCATCCATCCATCCATCCATCCATCCATCCATCCATCCATCCATCCATCCATCCATCCATCCATCCATCCATCCATCCATCCATCCATCCATCCATCCATCCATCCAGCCATCCATCCATCCATCCATCCATCCATCCATCCATCCATCCATCCATCCATCCATCCATCCATCCATCCATCCATCCATCCATCCATCCATCCATACATCCATCCATCCATCCATCCATCCATCCATCCATCCGTCCGTCCGTCCGTCCGTCCGTCCGTCCGTCCATCCATCCATCCATCCATCCATCCAGGGACGTGCATCAACAGTTCTTTTCGAAGATCAGAAAGATGCTTCGATGGCCATTAACATAACGTCCGGCTACGCACAGCAAGGAATTTTACCAGAACAGTCAACGTATACAAAGTTGTGGCCGCCTTAGCCATCTAACTGCAGGCACGAATGTCACGTACTTAAACTGCCATGTTTCCAAAGGCCACTGGTGACCAACACTTTCTCACTAACGTTTATTTTTATTTCATATCACTCCTTACTGGACTATGAGGAACCAAAGTGTAGTTTTATGCCTCTTTATCTTCCGAAAACTCAAACGTATCTTTCAAAGCCCGAAGAGCGTAAATTTTACACAACCGCAGGGTCACTTAGCTGTGCTGGTGCGAATTTGTTGGCCGCTTATTTCTCGTGTTTCGCGCTGAACAAGCGAAACCTAGTCTTAACATTTGTTGGAAAATGGTCAGGATGTAAGCTTGTCGAGGTTTTCGCAAGATTTCTTCGTCATGTTTGGCCATCGTGCTCGCAGCGGCTTCGGGACTGCAAACACATATTCCGGACGCTCTAGAAAATCGCTGATACACCAAGAAGTGATGCTGCGCTAAAAGCAAACAAAAAAAAGTGGTCGAGGGATGTCTGTTTGGACATTTGTCAGAATACAAGAGCTTACGTGGAAAGCAAGTCGGGTACGGCCATGCTTTGAAATGGGAGATTGAATTTTCGTGATCTGCTGCTCCGCTTTCAGTCGTCCAGGAAGAACAGGTCACAGTCGGGGATCGGAGCCAGCAGCGCAGAAATGTAGTCTTCGTCCAAGTCAGCAGGCTCGTCATTTTGCGCCACATGAAGCTGCTCCTGAATGCTCTTTGCAGACTGCTTTCGTGTAGGCTGAAGAGAACTTTGGTCGACAGGAAGAGTGTCAACACCCGAGTATCCGGCATCCTCACTGCCGCCCTGGCTGCGGTACCGCTTACAGGTTCCAGGTTCACCTGTCAAGACCTCAGAAGATAATAACGTACCTTCAGATTCCTCTCGCGTCCGTTTGTGGCTCCTTGCTCTTGATATGGATGGACGGGGCTTCGCGGATTGGTCGTCGCTGCCTTGTTCGCCCTCCACTGGGTCTCTGGATCTGAGCCAGGACCAATCTTGAAGAAGCAGCCGTAGCATCATGCGTTTGCGAATGCAGGGGTCTCGGCGGCTCTGCTGCATTTCTTCTAACTTCTCCTCGGCTAAAACCAGACGCTGCTCCACGCTCATCGCCATGACGAACACGACAGGAGTCGGCTTAAAAACACCGCAAACAACAACGCAGCGCGCGGAAAGTGCGACCAAGCTGGGTCGGCTCCAACACCTGTGTAACACGTTCAAATGTTTTTCTTCACGGGTGCGAGAAGGGTGCCTGGTGACGAGATTTAATCTCGGCTCCACCAATAGGGTTCGACTTCAGCAGAAAAAGTCGAACTTGTTAGGTGTGGCTTATCAGAGCGATAAGGGTGGGGTGTGGGATAGATTCCTAGGAAGGTCTGGAACAGGAAACGTCGCGGGACAAAGGAGAACAAAACACTCTCTCTCACTCTTAGACAGTCCGAGGGCGTTGACCTCGTTTTGACGATATTCCTTTCGAAAGCAACACAATGGAGCGCGTATCAGTTAGAGCACGTCTTGCTTGTAATGTTTTGTAAGCAACACGTGCTTAAAATACATGGCCATGAAATACCCGAGTAACCGATTCAAATTTCTGGGAATGCGTTTAAACGAGGGGCACGTATACGCGGAAAAGAACGAACAGTCTCCTAGGTCAAAATGGCCAAGAGATGTCACGGTAATGAAACATAGAGCATAATGGCGGTAACACAAGTATGGACTACTAAGAGGTATTCGGAAAGGAATAATGGCGCCGTGGCTTTCTTTCGGTAATTCGCTTCTGTGCTTAAGGGCCGATGTTAAGTCGGTATCAGAAATAAATGAGAGAGCTGTTTGAAGATTAGCACTATGTACCGAAGGCAAAAACCACAAACTAGGAAGTGAGGGGGGTAAGGGCTGGAAAATCTTTGAAGCACCGCCAACTTAGAGTAAAATGCTATATGAAGTACACCTGATTAAACTGAACGGAAACTGGTGGGCATCAAAGGATTTTAAACAGTTATACGGAACGTGCGTTGACACAAAAAGGCAGAAAAAATTAGGAATATAACCAGTAAGCATGCCGGACAAGAGGACGCGGAAAGAAAGAGCCAGCCAGCCAGCCAGCCAGCCATGCATGGATGCATGCATCCATCCATCCATCCATCCATCCATCCATCCATCCATCCATCCATCCATCCATCCATCCATCCATCCATCCATCCATCCATCCATCCATCCATCCATCCATCCATCCATCCATCCATCCATCCATCCATCCATCCATCCATCCATCCATCCATCCATCCATCCATCCATCCATCCATCCATCCATCCATCCATCCATCCATCCATCCATCCATCCATCCATCCAGGGACGTGCATCAACAGTTCTTTTCGAAGATCAGAAAGATGCTTCGATGGCCACTAACATAACGTCCGGCTACGCACAGCAAGGAATTTTACCAGAACAGTCAACGTATACAAAGTTGTGGCCGCCTTAGCCATCTAACTGCAGGCACGAATGTCACGTACTTAAACTGCCATGTTTCCAAAGGCCACTGGTGACCAACACTTTCTCACTAACGTTTATTTTTATTTCATATCACTCCTTACTGGACTATGAGGAACAAAAGTGCAGTTTTATGCCTCTTTATCTTCCGAAAACTCAAACGTATCTTTCAAAGCCCGAAGAGCGTAAATTTTACACAACCGCAGGATCACTTAGCTGTGCTGGTGCGAATTTGTTGGCCGCTTATTTCTCGTGTTTCGCGCTGAACAAGCGAAACCTAGTCTTAACATTTGTTGGAAAATGGTCAGGATGTAAGCTTGTCGAGGTTTTCGCAAGATTTCTTCGTCATGTTTGGCCATCGTGCTCGCAGCGGCTTGGGGACTGCAAACACATATTCCGGACGCTCTAGAAAATCGCTGATACACCAAGAAGTGATGCTGCGCTAAAAGCAAACAAAAAAAAGTGGTCGAGGGATGTCCGTTTGGACATTTGTCAGAATACAAGAGCTTACGTGGAAAGCAAGTCGGGTACGGCCATGCTTTGAAATGGGAGATTGAATTTTCGTGATCTGCTGCTCCGCTTTCAGTCGTCCAGGAAGAACAGGTCACAGTCGGGGATCGGAGCCAGCAGCGCAGAAATGTAGTCTTCGTCCAAGTCAGCAGGCTCGTCATTTTGCGCCACATGAAGCTGCTCCTGAATGCTCTTTCCAGACTGCTTTCGTGTAGGCTGAAGAGAACTTTGGTCGACAGGAAGAGTGTCAACACCCGAGTATCCGGCATCCTCACTGCCGCCCTGGCTGCGGTACCGCTTACAGGTTCCAGGTTCACCTGTCAAGACCTCAGAAGATAATAACGTACCTTCAGATTCCTCTCGCGTCCGTTTGTGGCTCCTTGCTCTTGATATGGATGGACGGGGCTTCGCGGATTGGTCGTCGCTGCCTTGTTCGCCCTCCACTGGGTCTCTGGATCTGAGCCAGGACCAATCTTGAAGAAGCAGCCGTAGCATCATGCGTTTGCGAATGCAGGGGTCTCGGCGGCTCTGCTGCATTTCTTCTAACTTCTCCTCGGCTAAAACCAGACGCTGCTCCACGCTCATCGCCATGACGAACACGACAGGAGTCGGCTTAAAAACACCGCAAACAACAACGCAGCGCGCGGAAAGTGCGACCAAGCTGGGTCGGCTCCAACACCTGTGTAACACGTTCAAATGTTTTTCTTCACGGGTGCGAGAAGGGTGCCTGGTGACGAGATTTAATCTCGGCTCCACCAATAGGGTTCGACTTCAGCAGAAAAAGTCGAACTTGTTAGGTGTGGCTTATCAGAGCGATAAGGGTGGGGTGTGGGATAGATTCCTAGGAAGGTCTGGAACAGGAAACGTCGCGGGACAAAGGAGAACAAAACACTCTCTCTCACTCTTAGACAGTCCGAGGGCGTTGACCTCGTTTTGACGATATTCCTTTCGAAAGCAACACAATGGAGCGCATATCAGTTAGAGCACGTCTTGCTTGTAATGTTTTGTAAGCAACACGTGCTTAAAATACATGGCCATGAAATACCCGAGTAACCGATTCAAATTTCTGGGAATGCGTTTAAACGAGGGGCACGTATACGCGGAAAAGAACGAACAGTCTCCTAGGTCAAAATGGCCAAGAGATGTCACGGTAATGAAACATAGAGCATAATGGCGGTAACACAAGTATGGACTACTAAGAGGTATTCGGAAAGGAATAATGGCGCCGTGGCTTTCTTTCGGTAATTCGCTTCTGTGCTTAAGGGCCGATGTTAAGTCGGTATCAGAAATAAATGAGAGAGCTGTTTGAAGATTAGCACTATGTACCGAAGGCAAAAACCACAAACTAAGAAGTGAGGGGGGTAAGGGCTGGAAAATCTTTGAAGCACCGCCAACTTAGAGTAAAATGCTATATGAAGTACACCTGATTAAACTGAACGGAAACTGGTGGGCATCAAAGGATTTTAAACAGTTATACGGAACGTGCGTTGACACAAAAAGGCAGAAAAAATTAGGAATATAACCAGTAAGCATGCCGGACAAGAGGACGCGGAAAGAAAGAGCCAGCCAGCCAGCCAGCCAGCCATGCATGGATGCATGCATCCATCCATCCATCCATCCATCCATCCATCCATCCATCCATCCATCCATCCATCCATCCATCCATCCATCCATCCATCCATCCATCCATCCATCCATCCATCCATCCATCCATCCATCCATCCATCCATCCATCCATCCATCCATCCATCCATCCATCCATCCATCCATCCATCCATCCATCCATCCATCCATCCATCCATCCATCCATCCATCCATCCATCCATCCATCCATCCATCCATCCATACATCCATCCATCCATCCATCCATCCATCCATCCGTCCGTCCGTCCGTCCGTCCGTCCGTCCATCCATCCATCCATCCATCCATCCAGGGACGTGCATCAACAGTTCTTTTCGAAGATCAGAAAGATGCTTCGATGGCCATTAACATAACGTCCGGCTACGCACAGCAAGGAATTTTACCAGAACAGTCAACGTATACAAAGTTGTGGCCGCCTTAGCCATCTAACTGCAGGCACGAATGTCACGTACTTAAACTGCCATGTTTCCAAAGGCCACTGGTGACCAACACTTTCTCACTAACGTTTATTTTTATTTCATATCACTCCTTACTGGACTATGAGGAACCAAAGTGTAGTTTTATGCCTCTTTATCTTCCGAAAACTCAAACGTATCTTTCAAAGCCCGAAGAGCGTAAATTTTACACAACCGCAGGGTCACTTAGCTGTGCTGGTGCGAATTTGTTGGCCGCTTATTTCTCGTGTTTCGCGCTGAACAAGCGAAACCTAGTCTTAACATTTGTTGGAAAATGGTCAGGATGTAAGCTTGTCGAGGTTTTCGCAAGATTTCTTCGTCATGTTTGGCCATCGTGCTCGCAGCGGCTTCGGGACTGCAAACACATATTCCGGACGCTCTAGAAAATCGCTGATACACCAAGAAGTGATGCTGCGCTAAAAGCAAACAAAAAAAAGTGGTCGAGGGATGTCTGTTTGGACATTTGTCAGAATACAAGAGCTTACGTGGAAAGCAAGTCGGGTACGGCCATGCTTTGAAATGGGAGATTGAATTTTCGTGATCTGCTGCTCCGCTTTCAGTCGTCCAGGAAGAACAGGTCACAGTCGGGGATCGGAGCCAGCAGCGCAGAAATGTAGTCTTCGTCCAAGTCAGCAGGCTCGTCATTTTGCGCCACATGAAGCTGCTCCTGAATGCTCTTTGCAGACTGCTTTCGTGTAGGCTGAAGAGAACTTTGGTCGACAGGAAGAGTGTCAACACCCGAGTATCCGGCATCCTCACTGCCGCCCTGGCTGCGGTACCGCTTACAGGTTCCAGGTTCACCTGTCAAGACCTCAGAAGATAATAACGTACCTTCAGATTCCTCTCGCGTCCGTTTGTGGCTCCTTGCTCTTGATATGGATGGACGGGGCTTCGCGGATTGGTCGTCGCTGCCTTGTTCGCCCTCCACTGGGTCTCTGGATCTGAGCCAGGACCAATCTTGAAGAAGCAGCCGTAGCATCATGCGTTTGCGAATGCAGGGGTCTCGGCGGCTCTGCTGCATTTCTTCTAACTTCTCCTCGGCTAAAACCAGACGCTGCTCCACGCTCATCGCCATGACGAACACGACAGGAGTCGGCTTAAAAACACCGCAAACAACAACGCAGCGCGCGGAAAGTGCGACCAAGCTGGGTCGGCTCCAACACCTGTGTAACACGTTCAAATGTTTTTCTTCACGGGTGCGAGAAGGGTGCCTGGTGACGAGATTTAATCTCGGCTCCACCAATAGGGTTCGACTTCAGCAGAAAAAGTCGAACTTGTTAGGTGTGGCTTATCAGAGCGATAAGGGTGGGGTGTGGGATAGATTCCTAGGAAGGTCTGGAACAGGAAACGTCGCGGGACAAAGGAGAACAAAACACTCTCTCTCACTCTTAGACAGTCCGAGGGCGTTGACCTCGTTTTGACGATATTCCTTTCGAAAGCAACACAATGGAGCGCGTATCAGTTAGAGCACGTCTTGCTTGTAATGTTTTGTAAGCAACACGTGCTTAAAATACATGGCCATGAAATACCCGAGTAACCGATTCAAATTTCTGGGAATGCGTTTAAACGAGGGGCACGTATACGCGGAAAAGAACGAACAGTCTCCTAGGTCAAAATGGCCAAGAGATGTCACGGTAATGAAACATAGAGCATAATGGCGGTAACACAAGTATGGACTACTAAGAGGTATTCGGAAAGGAATAATGGCGCCGTGGCTTTCTTTCGGTAATTCGCTTCTGTGCTTAAGGGCCGATGTTAAGTCGGTATCAGAAATAAATGAGAGAGCTGTTTGAAGATTAGCACTATGTACCGAAGGCAAAAACCACAAACTAGGAAGTGAGGGGGGTAAGGGCTGGAAAATCTTTGAAGCACCGCCAACTTAGAGTAAAATGCTATATGAAGTACACCTGATTAAACTGAACGGAAACTGGTGGGCATCAAAGGATTTTAAACAGTTATACGGAACGTGCGTTGACACAAAAAGGCAGAAAAAATTAGGAATATAACCAGTAAGCATGCCGGACAAGAGGACGCGGAAAGAAAGAGCCAGCCAGCCAGCCAGCCAGCCATGCATGGATGCATGCATCCATCCATCCATCCATCCATCCATCCATTCATCCATCCATCCATCCATCCATCCATCCATCCATCCATCCATCCATCCATCCATCCATCCATCCATCCATCCATCCATCCATCCATCCATCCATCCATCCATCCATCCATCCATCCATCCATCCATCCATCCATCCATCCATCCATCCATCCATCCATCCATCCATCCATCCATCCATCCATCCATCCATCCATCCATCCATCCATCCATCCATCCATCCATCCATCCATCCATCCATCCATCCATCCATCCATCCATCCATCCATCCATCCATCCATCCATCCATCCATCCATCCATCCGTTCGTCCGTCCGTCCGTCCGTCCGTCCGTCCGTCCGTCCATCCATCCATCCATCCATCCAGGGACGTGCATCAACAGTTCTTTTCGAAGATCAGAAAGATGCTTCGATGGCCACTAACATAACGTCCGGCTACGCACAGCAAGGAATTTTACCAGAACAGTCAACGTATACAAAGTTGTGGCCGCCTTAGCCATCTAACTGCAGGCACGAATGTCACGTACTTAAACTGCCATGTTTCCAAAGGCCACTGGTGACCAACACTTTCTCACTAACGTTTATTTTTATTTCATATCACTCCTTACTGGACTATGAGGAACAAAAGTGCAGTTTTCTGCCTCTTTATCTTCCGAAAACTCAAACGTATCTTTCAAAGCCCGAAGAGCGTAAATTTTACACAACCGCAGGATCACTTAGCTGTGCTGGTGCGAATTTGTTGGCCGCTTATTTCTCGTGTTTCGCGCTGAACAAGCGAAACCTAGTCTTAACATTTGTTGGAAAATGGTCAGGATGTAAGCTTGTCGAGGTTTTCGCAAGATTTCTTCGTCATGTTTGGCCATCGTGCTCGCAGCGGCTTGGGGACTGCAAACACATATTCCGGACGCTCTAGAAAATCGCTGATACACCAAGAAGTGATGCTGCGCTAAAAGCAAACAAAAAAAAGTGGTCGAGGGATGTCCGTTTGGACATTTGTCAGAATACAAGAGCTTACGTGGAAAGCAAGTCGGGTACGGCCATGCTTTGAAATGGGAGATTGAATTTTCGTGATCTGCTGCTCCGCTTTCAGTCGTCCAGGAAGAACAGGTCACAGTCGGGGATCGGAGCCAGCAGCGCAGAAATGTAGTCTTCGTCCAAGTCAGCAGGCTCGTCATTTTGCGCCACATGAAGCTGCTCCTGAATGCTCTTTCCAGACTGCTTTCGTGTAGGCTGAAGAGAACTTTGGTCGACAGGAAGAGTGTCAACACCCGAGTATCCGGCATCCTCACTGCCGCCCTGGCTGCGGTACCGCTTACAGGTTCCAGGTTCACCTGTCAAGACCTCAGAAGATAATAACGTACCTTCAGATTCCTCTCGCGTCCGTTTGTGGCTCCTTGCTCTTGATATGGATGGACGGGGCTTCGCGGATTGGTCGTCGCTGCCTTGTTCGCCCTCCACTGGGTCTCTGGATCTGAGCCAGGACCAATCTTGAAGAAGCAGCCGTAGCATCATGCGTTTGCGAATGCAGGGGTCTCGGCGGCTCTGCTGCATTTCTTCTAACTTCTCCTCGGCTAAAACCAGACGCTGCTCCACGCTCATCGCCATGACGAACACGACAGGAGTCGGCTTAAAAACACCGCAAACAACAACGCAGCGCGCGGAAAGTGCGACCAAGCTGGGTCGGCTCCAACACCTGTGTAACACGTTCAAATGTTTTTCTTCACGGGTGCGAGAAGGGTGCCTGGTGACGAGATTTAATCTCGGCTCCACCAATAGGGTTCGACTTCAGCAGAAAAAGTCGAACTTGTTAGGTGTGGCTTATCAGAGCGATAAGGGTGGGGTGTGGGATAGATTCCTAGGAAGGTCTGGAACAGGAAACGTCGCGGGACAAAGGCGAACAAAACACTCTCTCTCACTCTTAGACAGTCCGAGGGCGTTGACCTCGTTTTGACGATATTCCTTTCGAAAGCAACACAATGGAGCGCGTATCAGTTAGAGCACGTCTTGCTTGTAATGTTTTGTAAGCAACACGTGCTTAAAATACATGGCCATGAAATACCCGAGTAACCGATTCAAATTTCTGGGAATGCGTTTAAACGAGGGGCACGTATACGCGGAAAAGAACGAACAGTCTCCTAGGTCAAAATGGCCAAGAGATGTCACGGTAATGAAACATAGAGCACAATGGCGGTAACACAAGTATGGACTACTAAGAGGTATTCGGAAAGGAATTATGGCGCCGTGGCTTTCTTTCGGTAATTCGCTTCTGTGCTTAAGGGCCGATGTTAAGTCGGTATCAGAAATAAATGAGAGAGCTGTTTGAAGATTAGCACTATGTACCGAAGGCAAAAACCACAAACTAGGAAGTGAGGGGGGTAAGGGCTGGAAAATCTTTGAAGCACCGCCAACTTAGAGTAAAATGCTATATGAAGTACACCTGATTAAACTGAACGGAAACTGGTGGGCATCAAAGGATATTAAACAGTTATACGGAACGTGCGTTGACACAAAAAGGCAGAAAAAATTAGGAATATAACCAGTAAGCATGCCGGACAAGAGGACGCGGAAAGAAAGAGCCAGCCAGCCAGCCAGCCAGCCATGCATGGATGCATGGATGCATGCATGGATGCACGCATGCATGCATGCATCCATCCATCCATCCATCCATCCATCCATCCATCCATCCATCCATCCATCCATCCATCCATCCATCCATCCATCCATCCATCCATCCATCCATCCATCCATCCATCCATCCATCCATCCATCCATCCATCCATCCATCCATCCATCCATCCATCCATCCATCCATCCATCCATCCATCCATCCATCCATCCATCCATCCATCCATCCATCCATCCATCCATCCATCCATCCATCCATCCTTCCATCCATCCATCCATCCATCCATCCATCCATCCATCCATCCGTCCGTCCGTCCGTCCGTCCGTCCGTCCGTCCGTCCGTCCGTCCGTCCATCCATCCATCCATCCATCCATCCAGGGACGTGCATCAACAGTTCTTTTCGAAGATCAGAAAGATGCTTCGATGGCCACTAACATAACGTCCGGCTACGCACAGCAAGGAATTTTACCAGAACAGTCAACGTATACAAAGTTGTGGCCGCCTTAGCCATCTAACTGCAGGCACGAATGTCACGTACTTAAACTGCCATGTTTCCAAAGGCCACTGGTGACCAACACTTTCTCACTAACGTTTATTTTTATTTCATATCACTCCTTACTGGACTATGAGGAACAAAAGTGCAGTTTTATGCCTCTTTATCTTCCGAAAACTCAAACGTATCTTTCAAAGCCCGAAGAGCGTAAATTTTACACAACCGCAGGATCACTTAGCTGTGCTGGTGCGAATTTGTTGGCCGCTTATTTCTCGTGTTTCGCGCTGAACAAGCGAAACCTAGTCTTAACATTTGTTGGAAAATGGTCAGGATGTAAGCTTGTCGAGGTTTTCGCAAGATTTCTTCGTCATGTTTGGCCATCGTGCTCGCAGCGGCTTGGGGACTGCAAACACATATTCCGGACGCTCTAGAAAATCGCTGATACACCAAGAAGTGATGCTGCGCTAAAAGCAAACAAAAAAAAGTGGTCGAGGGATGTCCGTTTGGACATTTGTCAGAATACAAGAGCTTACGTGGAAAGCAAGTCGGGTACGGCCATGCTTTGAAATGGGAGATTGAATTTTCGTGATCTGCTGCTCCGCTTTCAGTCGTCCAGGAAGAACAGGTCACAGTCGGGGATCGGAGCCAGCAGCGCAGAAATGTAGTCTTCGTCCAAGTCAGCAGGCTCGTCATTTTGCGCCACATGAAGCTGCTCCTGAATGCTCTTTCCAGACTGCTTTCGTGTAGGCTGAAGAGAACTTTGGTCGACAGGAAGAGTGTCAACACCCGAGTATCCGGCATCCTCACTGCCGCCCTGGCTGCGGTACCGCTTACAGGTTCCAGGTTCACCTGTCAAGACCTCAGAAGATAATAACGTACCTTCAGATTCCTCTCGCGTCCGTTTGTGGCTCCTTGCTCTTGATATGGATGGACGGGGCTTCGCGGATTGGTCGTCGCTGCCTTGTTCGCCCTCCACTGGGTCTCTGGATCTGAGCCAGGACCAATCTTGAAGAAGCAGCCGTAGCATCATGCGTTTGCGAATGCAGGGGTCTCGGCGGCTCTGCTGCATTTCTTCTAACTTCTCCTCGGCTAAAACCAGACGCTGCTCCACGCTCATCGCCATGACGAACACGACAGGAGTCGGCTTAAAAACACCGCAAACAACAACGCAGCGCGCGGAAAGTGCGACCAAGCTGGGTCGGCTCCAACACCTGTGTAACACGTTCAAATGTTTTTCTTCACGGGTGCGAGAAGGGTGCCTGGTGACGAGATTTAATCTCGGCTCCACCAATAGGGTTCGACTTCAGCAGAAAAAGTCGAACTTGTTAGGTGTGGCTTATCAGAGCGATAAGGGTGGGGTGTGGGATAGATTCCTAGGAAGGTCTGGAACAGGAAACGTCGCGGGACAAAGGAGAACAAAACACTCTCTCTCACTCTTAGACACTCCGAGGGCGTTGACCTCGTTTTGACGATATTCCTTTCGAAAGCAACACAATGGAGCGCGTATCAGTTAGAGCACGTCTTGCTTGTAATGTTTTGTAAGCAACACGTGCTTAAAATACATGGCCATGAAATACCCGAGTAACCGATTCAAATTTCTGGGAATGCGTTTAAACGAGGGGCACGTATACGCGGAAAAGAACGAACAGTCTCCTAGGTCAAAATGGCCAAGAGATGTCACGGTAATGAAACATAGAGCACAATGGCGGTAACACAAGTATGGACTACTAAGAGGTATTCGGAAAGGAATTATGGCGCCGTGGCTTTCTTTCGGTAATTCGCTTCTGTGCTTAAGGGCCGATGTTAAGTCGGTATCAGAAATAAATGAGAGAGCTGTTTGAAGATTAGCACTATGTACCGAAGGCAAAAACCACAAACTAGGAAGTGAGGGGGGTAAGGGCTGGAAAATCTTTGAAGCACCGCCAACTTAGAGTAAAATGCTATATGAAGTACACCTGATTAAACTGAACGGAAACTGGTGGGCATCAAAGGATATTAAACAGTTATACGGAACGTGCGTTGACACAAAAAGGCAGAAAAAATTAGGAATATAACCAGTAAGCATGCCGGACAAGAGGACGCGGAAAGAAAGAGCCAGCCAGCCAGCCAGCCAGCCATGCATGGATGCATGGATGCATGCATGGATGCATGCATGCATGCATGCATCCATCCATCCATCGATCCATCCATCCATCCATCCATCCATCCATCCATCCATCCATCCATCCATCCATCCATCCATCCATCCATCCATCCATCCATCCATCCATCCATCCATCCATCCATCCATCCATCCATCCATCCATCAATCCATCCATCCATCCATCCATCCATCCATCCATCCATCCATCCATCCATCCATCCATCCATCCATCCATCCATCCATCCATCCATCCATCCATCCATCCATCCATCCATCCATCCATCCATCCATCCATCCATCCATCCATCCATCCATCCAGGGACGTGCATCAACAGTTCTTTTCGAAGATCAGAAAGATGCTTCGATCGCCATTAACATAACGTCCGGCTACGCACAGCAAGGAATTTTACCAGAACAGTCAACGTATACAAAGTTGTGGCCGCCTTAGCCATCTAACTGCAGGCACGAATGTCACGTACTTAAACTGCCATGTTTCCAAAGGCCACTGGTGACCAACACTTTCTCACTAACGTTTATTTTTATTTCGTATCACTCCTTACTGGACTATGAGGAACCAAAGTGTAGTTTTATGCCTCTTTATCTTCCGAAAACTCAAACGTATCTTTCAAAGCCCGAAGAGCGTAAATTTTACCCAACCGCAGGGTCACTTAGCTGTGCTGGTGCGAATTTGTTGGCCGCTTATTTCTCGTGTTTCGCGCTGAACAAGCGAAACCTAGCCTTAACATTTGTTGGAAAATGGTCATGATGTAAGCTTGTCGAGGTTTTCGCAAGATTTCTTCGTCATGTTTGGCCATCGTGCTCGCAGCGGCTTCGGGACTGCAAACACATATTCCGGACGCTCTAGAAAATCGCTGATACACCAAGAAGTGATGCTGCGCTAAAAGCAAACAAAAAAAAAGTGGTCGAGGGATGTCCGTTTGGACATTTGTCAGAATACAAGAGCTTACGTGGAAAGCAAGTCGGGTACGGCCATGCTTTGAAATTGGAGATTGAATTTTCGTGATCTGCTGCTCCGCTTTCAGTCGTCCAGGAAGAACAGGTCACAGTCGGGGATCGGAGCCAGCAGCGCAGAAATGTAGTCTTCGTCCAAGTCAGCAGGCTCGTCATTTTGCGCCACATGAAGCTGCTCCTGAATGCTCTTTCCAGACTGCTTTCGTGTAGGCTGAAGAGAACTTTGGTCGACAGGAAGAGTGTCGACACCCGAGTATCCGGCATCCTCACTGCTGCCCTGGCTGCGGTACCGCTTACAGGTTCCAGGTTCACCTGTCAAGACCTCAGAAGATAATAACGTACCTTCAGATTCCTCTCGCGTCCGTTTGTGGCTCCTTGCCCGTGATATGGATGGACGGGGCTTCGCGGATTGGTCGTCGCTGCCTTGTTCGCCCTCCACTGGGTCTCTGGATCGGAACCAGGACCAATCTTGAAGAAGCAGCCGTAGCATCATGCGTTTGCGAATGCAGGGGTCTCGGCGGCTCTGCTGCATTTCTTCTAACTTCTCCTCGGCTAAAACCAGACGCTGCTCCACGCTCATCGCCATGACGAACACGACAGGAGTCGGCTTAAAAACACCGCAAACAACAACGCAGCGCGCGGAAAGTGCGACCAAGCTGGGTCGGCTCCAACACCTGTGTAACACGTTCAAATGTTTTTCTTCACGGGTGCGAGAAGGGTGCCTGGTGACGAGATTTAATCTCGGCTCCACCAATAGGGTTCGACTTCAGCAGAAAAAGTCGAACTTGTTAGGTGTGGCTTATCAGAGCGATAAGGGTGGGGTGTGGGATAGATTCCTAGGAAGGTCTGGAACAGGAAACGTCGCGGGACAAAGGAGAACAAAACACTCTCTCTCACTCTTAGACAGTCCGAGGGCGTTGACCTCGTTTTGACGATATTCCTTTCGAAAGCAACACAATGGAGCGCGCATCAGTTAGAGCACGTCTTGCTTGTAATGTTTTGTAAGCAACACGTGCTTAAAATACATGGCCATGAAATACCCGAGTAACCGATTCAAATTTCTGGGAATGCGTTTAAACGAGGGGCACGTATACGCGGAAAAGAACGAACAGTCTTCTAGGTCAAAATGGCCAAGAGATGTCGCGGTAATGAAACATAGAGCATAATGGCGGTAACACAAGTATGGACTACTAAGAGGAATTCGGAAAGGAATAATGGCGCCGTGGCTTTCTTTCGGTAATTCGCTTCTGTGCTTAAGGGCCGATGTTAAGTCGGTATGAGAAATAAATTAGAGAGCTGTTTGAAGATTAGCACTATGTACCGAAGGCAAAAACCGCAAACTAGGAAGTGAGGGGGGTAAGGGCTGGAAAATCTTTGAAGCACCGCCAACTTAGAGTAAAATGCTATATGAAGTACACCTGATTAAACTGAACGGAAACTGGTGGGCATCAAAGGATTTTAAACAGTTATACGGAACGTGCGTTGACACAAAAAGGCAGAAAAAATTAGGAATATAACCAGTAAGCATGCCGGACAAGAGGACGCGGAAAGAAAGAGCCAGCCAGCCAGCCAGCCAGCCATGCATGGATGCATCCATCCATCCATCCATCCATCCACCCATCCACCCATCCACCCATCCATCCATCCATCCATCCATCCATCCATCCATCCATCCATCCATCCATCCATCCATCCATCCATCCATCCATCCATCCATCCATCCATCCATCCATCCATCCATCCATCCATCCATCCATCCATCCATCCATCCATCCATCCATCCATCCATCCATCCATCCATCCATCCATCCATCCATCCATCCATCCATCCATCCATCCATCCATCCATCCATCCATCCATCCATCCATCCATCCATCCATCCATCCATCCATCCATCCATCCATCCATCCATCCATCCATCCATCCATCCATCCATCCATCCATCCATCCATCCATCCATCCATCCATCCATCCATCCATCCATCCACGTCCGGCTACGCACAGCAAGGAATTTTACCAGAACAGTCAACGTATACAAAGTTGTGGCCGCCTTAGCCATCTAACTGCAGGCACGAATGTCACGTACTTAAACTGCCATGTTTCCAAAGGCCACTGGTGACCAACACTTTTTCACTAACGTTTATTTTTATTTCGTATCACTCCTTAATGGACTATGAGGAACCAAAGTGTAGTTTTATGCCTCTTTATCTTCCGAAAACTCAAACGTATCTTTCAAAGCCCGAAGAGCGTAAATTTTACCCAACCGCAGGGTCACTAAGCTGTGCTGGTGCGAATTTGTTGGCCGCTTATTTCTCGTGTTTCGCGCTGAACAAGCGAAACCTTGACTTAACATTTGTTGGAAAATGGTCAGGATGTAAGCTTGTCGAGGTTTTCGCAAGATTTCTTCGTCATGTTTGGCCATCGTGCTCGCAGCGGCTTCGGGACTGCAAACACATATTCCGGACGCTCTAGAAAATCGCTGATACACCAAGAAGTGATGCTGCGCTAAAAGCAAACAAAAAAAAGTGGTAGAGGGATGTCCGTTTGGACATTTGTCAGAATACAAGAGCTTACGTGGAAAGCAAGTCGGGTACGGCCATGCTTTGAAATTGGAGATTGAATTTTCGTGATCTGCTGCTCCGCTTTCAGTCGTCCAGGAAGAACAGGTCACAGTCGGGGATCGGAGCCAGCAGCGCAGAAATGTAGTCTTCGTCCAAGTCAGCAGGCTCGTCATTTTGCGCCACATGAAGCTGCTCCTGAATGCTCTTTCCAGACTGCTTTCGTGTAGGCTGAAGAGAACTTTGGTCGACAGGAAGAGTGTTGACACCCGAGTATCCGGCATCCTCACTGCCGCCCTGGCTGCGGTACCGCTTACAGGTTCCAGGTTCACCTGTCAAGACCTCAGAAGATAATAACGTACCTTCAGATTCATCTCGCGTCCGTTTGTGGCTCCTTGCTCTTGATATGGATGGACGGGGCTTCGCGGATTGGTCGTCGCTGCCTTGTTCGCCCTCCACTGGGTCTCTGGATCTGAGCCAGGACCAATCTTGAAGAAGCAGCCGTAGCATCATGCGTTTGCGAATGCAGGGGTCTCGGCGGCTCTGCTGCATTTCTTCTAACTTCTCCTCGGCTAAAACCAGACGCTGCTCCACGCTCATCGCCATGACGAACACGACAGGAGTCGGCTTAAAAACACCGCAAACAACAACGCAGCGCGCGGAAAGTGCGACCAAGCTGGGTCGGCTCCAACACCTGTGTAACACGTTCAAATGTTTTTCTTCACGGGTGCGAGAAGGGTGCCTGGTGACGAGATTTAATCTCGGCTCCACCAATAGGGTTCGACTTCAGCAGAAAAAGTCGAACTTGTTAGGTGTGGCTTATCAGAGCGATAAGGGTGGGGTGTGGGATAGATTCCTAGGAAGGTCTGGAACAGGAAACGTCGCGGGACAAAGGAGAACAAAACACTCTCTCTCACTCTTAGACAGTCCGAGGGCGTTGACCTCGTTTTGACGATATTCCTTTCGAAAGCAACACAATGGAGCGCGTATCAGTTAGAGCACGTCTTGCTTGTAATGTTTTGTAAGCAACACGTGCTTAAAATACATGGCCATGAAATACCCGAGTAACCGATTCAAATTTATGGGAATGCGTTTAAACGAGGGGCACGTATACGCGGAAAAGAACGAACAGTCTCCTAGGTCAAAATGGCCAAGAGATGTCACGGTAATGAAACATAGAGCATAATGGCGGTAACACAAGTATGGACTACTAAGAGGTATTCGGAAAGGAATAATGGCGCCGTGGCTTTCTTTCGGTAATTCGCTTCTTTGCTTAAGGGCCGATGTTAAGTTGGTATGAGAAATAAATGAGAGAGCTGTTTGAAGATTAGCACTATGTACCGAAGGCAAAAACCACAAACTAGGAAGTGAGGGGGGTAAGGGCTGGAAAATCTTTGAAGCACCGCCAACTTAGAGTAAAATGCTATATGAAGTACACCTGATTAAACTGAACGGAAACTGGTGGGCATCAAAGGATTTTAAACAGTTATACGGAACGTGCGTTGACACAAAAAGGCAGAAAAAATTAGGAATATAACCAGTAAGCATGCCGGACAAGAGGACGCGGAAAGAAAGAGCCAGCCAGCCAGCCAGCCATGCATGGATGCATGCATGCATCCATCCATCCATCCATCCATCCATCCATCCATCCATCCATCCATCCATCCATCCATCCATCCATCCATCCATCCATCCATCCATCCATCCATCCATCCATCCATCCATCCATCCATTCATCCATCCATCCATCCATCCATCCATCCATCCATCCACCCACCCACCCACCCACCCACCCACCCATCCATCCATCCATCCATCCACCCATCCACCCACCCACCCACCCACCCACCCATCCATCCATCCATCCATCCATCCATCCATCCATCCATCCATCCATCCATCCATCCATCCATCCATCCATCCATCCATCCATCCATCCATCCATCCATCCATCCATCCATCCATCCATCATCCATCCATCCATCCATCCATCCATCCATCCAGGGACGTGCATCAACAGTTCTTTTCGAAGATCAGAAAGATGCTTCGATGGCCATTAACATAACGTCCGGCTACGCACAGCAAGGAATTTTACCAGAACAGTCAACGTATACAAAGTTGTGGCCGCCTTAGCCATCTAACTGCAGGCACGAATGTCACGTACTTAAACTGCCATGTTTCCAAAGGCCACTGGTGACCAACACTTTCTCACTAACGTTTATTTTTATTTCGTATCACTCCTTACTGGACTATGAGGAACCAAAGTGTAGTTTTATGCCTCTTTATCTTCCGAAAACTCAAACGTATCTTTCAAAGCCCGAAGAGCGTAAATTTTACCCAACCGCAGGGTCACTTAGCTGTGCTGGTGCGAATTTGTTGGCCGCTTATTTCTCGTGTTTCGCGCTGAACAAGCGAAACCTAGCCTTAACATTTGTTGGAAAATGGTCATGATGTAAGCTTGTCGAGGTTTTCGCAAGATTTCTTCGTCATGTTTGGCCATCGTGCTCGCAGCGGCTTCGGGACTGCAAACACATATTCCGGACGCTCTAGAAAATCGCTGATACACCAAGAAGTGATGCTGCGCTAAAAGCAAACAAAAAAAAGTGGTCGAGGGATGTCCGTTTGGACATTTGTCAGAATACAAGAGCTTACGTGGAAAGCAAGTCGGGTACGGCCATGCTTTGAAATTGGAGATTGAATTTTCGTGATCTGCTGCTCCGCTTTCAGTCGTCCAGGAAGAACAGGTCACAGTCGGGGATCGGAGCCAGCAGCGCAGAAATGTAGTCTTCGTCCAAGCAGGCTCGTCATTTTGCGCCACATGAAGCTGCTCCTGAATGCTCTTTCCAGACTACTTTCGTGTAGGCTGAAGAGAACTTTGGTCGACAGGAAGAGTGTCAACACCCGAGTATCCGGCATCCTCACTGCCGCCCTGGCTGCGGTACCGCTTACAGGTTCCAGGTTCACCTGTCAAGACCTCAGAAGATAATAACGTACCTTCAGATTCCTCTCGCGTCCGTTTGTGGCTCCTTGCTCTTGATATGGATGGACGGGGCTTCGCGGATTGGTCGTCGCTGCCTTGTTCGCCCTCCACTGGGTCTCTGGATCGGAGCCAGGACCAATCTTGAAGAAGCAGCCGTAGCATCATGCGTTTGCGAATGCAGGGGTCTCGGCGGCTCTGCTGCATTTCTTCTAACTTCTCCTCGGCTAAAACCAGACGCTGCTCCACGCTCATCGCCATGACGAACACGACATGAGTCGGCTTAAACACACAGCAAACAACAACGCAGCGCGCGGAAAGTGCGACCAAGCTGGGTCGGCTCCAACACCTGTGTAACACGTTCAAATGTTTTTCTTCACGGGTGCGAGAAGGGTGCCTGGTGACGAGATTTAATCTCGGCTCCACCAATAGGGTTCGACTTCAGCAGAAAAAGTCGAACTTGTTAGGTGTGGCTTATCAGAGCGATAAGGGTGGGGTGTGGGATAGATTCCTAGGAAGGTCTGGAACAGGAAACGTCGCGGGACAAAGGAGAACAAAACACTCTCTCTCACTCTTAGACAGTCCGAGGGCGTTGACCTCGTTTTGACGATATTCCTTTCAAAAGCAACACAATGGAGCGCGTATCAGTTAGAGCACGTCTTGCTTGTAATGTTTTGTAAGCAACACGTGCTTAAAATACATGGCCATGAAATACCCGAGTAACCGATTCAAATTTCTGGGAATGCGTTTAAACGAGGGGCACGTATACGCGGAAAAGAACGAACAGTCTTCTAGGTCAAAATGGCCAAGAGATGTCGCGGTAATGAAACATAGAGCATAATGGCGGTAACACAAGTATGGACTACTAAGAGGTATTCGGAAAGGAATAATGGCGCCGTGGCTTTCTTTCGGTAATTCGCTTCTGTGCTTAAGGGCCGATGTTAAGTCGGTATGAGAAATAAATGAGAGAGCTGTTTGAAGATTAGCACTATGTACCGAAGGAAAAAACCGCAAACTAGGAAGTGAGGGGGGTAAGGGCTGGAAAATCTTTGAAGCACCGCCAACTTAGAGTAAAATGCTATATGAAGTACACCTGATTAAACTGAACGGAAACTGGTGGGCATCAAAGGATTTTAAACAGTTATACGGAACGTGCGTTGACACAAAAAGGCAGAAAAAATTAGGAATATAACCAGTAAGCATGCCGGACAAGAGGACGCGGAAAGAAAGAGCCAGCCAGCCAGCCAGCCATGCATGGATGCATCCATCCATCCATCCATCCATCCATCCATCCATCCATCCATCCATCCATCCATCCATCCATCCATCCATCCATCCATCCATCCATCCACCCACCCACCCACCCACCCACCCACCCACCCACCCACCCACCCATCCATCCATCCATCCATCCATCCATCCATCCATCCATCCATCCATCCATCCATCCATCCACCCATCCACCCACCCACCCATCCATCCATCCATCCCTCCATCCATCCATCCATCCATCCACCCACCCACCCACCCACCCACCCCCACCCATCCATCCATCCATCCATCCATCCATCCATCCATCCATCCATCCATCCATCCATCCATCCATCCATCCATCCATCCATCCATCCATCCATCCATCCATCCATCCATCCATCCATCCATCCATCCATCCATCCATCCATCCATCCATCCATCCGTCCGTCCGTCCGTCCGTCCGTCCGTCCGTCCGTCCGTCCATCCATCCATCCATCCATCCATCCATCCAGGGACGTGCACCAACAGTTCTTTTCGAAGATCAGAAAGATGCTTCGGTGGCCATTAACATAACGTCCGGCTACGCACAGCAAGGAATTTTACCAGAACAGTCAACGTATACAAAGTTGTGGCCGCCTTAGCCATCTAACTGCAGGCACGAATGTCACGTACTTAAACTGCCATGTTTCCAAAGGCCACTGGTGACCAACACTTTCTCACTAACGTTTATTTTTATTTCATATCACTCCTTACTGGACTATGCGGAACCAAAGTGTAGTTTTATGCCTCTTTATCTTCCGAAAACTCAAACGTATCGTTCAAAGCCCGAAGAGCGTAAATTTTACCCAACCGCAGGGTCACTTAGCTGTGCTGGTGCGAATTTGTTGGGCGCTTATTTCTCGTGTTTCGCGCTGAACAAGCGAAACCTAGTCTTAACATTTGTTGGAAAATGGTCAGGATGTAAGCTTGTCGAGGTTTTCGCAAGATTTCTTCGCCATGTTTGGCCATCGTGCTCGCAGCGGCTTCGGGACTGCAAACACATATTCCGGACGCTCTAGAAAATCGCTGATACACCAAGAAGTGATGCTGCGCTAAAAGCAAACAAAAAAAAGTGGTCGAGGGATGTCCGTTTGGACATTTGTCAGAATACAAGAGCTAAAGTGGAAAGCAAGTCGGGTACGGCCATGCTTTGAAATTGGAGATTGAATTTTCGTGATCTGCTGCTCCGCTTTCAGTCGTCCAGGAAGAACAGGTCACAGTCGGGGATCGGAGCCAGCAGCGCAGAAATGTTGTCTTCGTCCAAGTCAGCAAGCTCGTCATTTTGCGCCACATGAAGCTGCTCCTGAATGCTCTTTCCAGACTGCTTTCGTGTAGGCTGAAGAGAACTTTGGTCGACAGGAAGAGTGTCAACACCCGAGTATCCGGCATCCTCACTGCCGCCCTGGCTGCGGTACCGCTTACAGGTTCCAGGTTCACCTGTCAAGACCTCAGAAGATAATAACGTACCTTCAGATTCCTCTCGCGTCCGTTTGTGGCTCCTTGCTCTTGATATGGATGGACGGGGCTTCGCGGATTGGTCGTCGCTGCCTTGTTCGCCCTCCTCTGGGTCTCTGGATCGGAGCCAGGACCAATCTTGAAGAAGCAGCCGTAGCATCACGCGTTTGCGAATGCAGGGGTCTCGGCGGCTCTGCTGCATTTCTTCTAACTTCTCCTCGGCTAAAACCAGACGCTGCTCCACGCTCATCGCCATGACGAACACGACAGGAG
>NC_143018.1:144056225-144096225 GCF_055824585.1 Amblyomma mixtum | reverse complement strand
CGAGAAGGGTGCCTGGTGACGAGATTTAATCTCGGCTCCACCAATAGGGTTCGACTTCAGCAGAAAAAGTCGAACTTGTTAGGTGTGGCTTATCAGAGCGATAAGGGTGGGGTGTGGGATAGATTCCTAGGAAGGTCTGGAAAAGGAAACGTCGCGGGACAAAGGAGAACAAAACACTCTCTCTCACTCTTAGACAGTCCGAGGGCGTTGACCTCGTTTTGACGATATTCCTTTCGAAAGCAACACAATGGAGCGCGTATCAGTTAGAGCACGTCTTGCTTGTAATGTTTTGTAAGCAACACGTGCTTAAAATACATGACCATGAAATACCCGAGTAACCGATTCAAATTTCTGGGAATGCGTTTAAACGAGGGGCACGTATACGCGGAAAAGAACGAACAGTCTTCTAGGTCAAAATGGCCAACAGATGTCGCGGTAATGAAACATAGAGCATAATGGCGGTAACACAAGTATGGACTACTAAGAGGTATTCGGAAAGGAATAATGGCGCCGTGGCTTTCTTTCGGTAATTCGCTTCTGTGCTTAAGGGCCGATGTTAAGTCGGTATGAGAAATAAATGAGAGAGCTGTTTGAAGATTAGCACTATGTACCGAAGGAAAAAACCGCAAACTAGGAAGTGAGGGGGGTAAGGGCTGGAAAATCTTTGAAGCACCGCCAACTTATAGTAAAATGCTATATGAAGTACACCTGATTAAACTGAACGGAAACTGGTGGGCATCAAAGGATTTTAAACAGTTATACGGAACGTGCGTTGACACAAAAAGGCAGAAAAAATTAGGAATATAACCAGTAAGCATGCCGGACAAGAGGACGCGGAAAGAAAGAGCCAGCCAGCCAGCCAGCCATGCATGGATGCATCCATCCATCCATCCATCCATCCATCCATCCATCCATCCATCCATCCATCCATCCATCCATCCATCCATCCATCCTTCCATCCATCCATCCACCCACCCACCCACCCACCCACCCATCCATCCATCCATCCATCCATCCATCCATCCATCCATCCATCCATCCATCCATCCATCCATCCATCCATCCATCCATCCATCCATCCACCCATCCACCCACCCACCCATCCATCCATCCATCCATCCATCCATCCATCCATCCATCCATCCATCCATCCATCCATCCATCCATCCATCCATCCATCCATCCATCCATCCATCCATCCATCCATCCATCCATCCATCCATCCATCCATCCATCCATCCATCCATCCATCCATCCACCCACCCACCCACCCATCCATCCATCCATCCATCCATCCATCCATCCATCCATCCATCCATCCATCCATCCATCCATCCATCCATCCGTCCGTCCGTCCGTCCGTGCGTCCGTCCGTCCGTCCGTCCGTCCGTCCGTCCATCCATCCATCCATCCATCCATCCAGGGACGTGCATCAACAGTTCTTTTCGAAGATCAGAAAGATGCTTCGGTGGCCATTAAATAACGTCCGGCTACGCACAGCAAGGAATTTTACCAGAACAGTCAACGTATACAAAGTTGTGGCCGCCTTAGCCATCTAACTGCAGGCCTAACTGCAGGCACGAATGTCACGTACTTAAACTGCCATGTTTCCAAAGGCCACTGGTGACCAACACTTTCTCACTAACGTTTATTTTTATTTCATATCACTCCTTACTGGACTATGCGGAACCAAAGTGTAGTTTTATGCCTCTTTATCTTCCGAAAACTCAAACGTATCGTTCAAAGCCCGAAGAGCGTAAATTTTACCCAACCGCAGGGTCACTTAGCTGTGCTGGTGCGAATTTGTTGGGCGCTTATTTCTCGTGTTTCGCGCTGAACAAGCGAAACCTAGTCTTAACATTTGTTGGAAAATGGTCAGGATGTAAGCTTGTCGAGGTTTTCGCAAGATTTCTTCGCCATGTTTGGCCATCGTGCTCGCAGCGCCTTCGGGACTGCAAACACATATTCCGGACGCTCTAGAAAATCGCTGATACACCAAGAAGTGATGCTGCGCTAAAAGCAAACAAAAAAAAGTGGTCGAGGGATGTCCGTTTGGACATTTGTCAGAATACAAGAGCTAAAGTGGAAAGCAAGTCGGGTACGGCCATGCTTTGAAATTGGAGATTGAATTTTCGTGATCTGCTGCTCCGTTTCAGTCGTCCAGGAAGAACAGGTCACAGTCGAGGATCGGAGCCAGCAGCGCAGAAATGTAGTCTTCGTCCAAGTCAGCAAGCTCGTCATTTTGCGCCACATGAAGCTGCTCCTGAATGCTCTTTCCAGACTGCTTTCGTGTAGGCTGAAGAGAACTTTGGTCGACAGGAAGAGTGTCAACACCCGAGTATCCGGCATCCTCACTGCCGCCCTGGCTGCGGTACCGCTTACAGGTTCCAGGTTCACCTGTCAAGACCTCAGAAGATAATAACGTACCTTCAGATTCCTCTCGCGTCCGTTTGTGGCTCCTTGCTCTTGATATGGATGGACGGGGCTTCGCGGATTGGTCGTCGCTGCCTTGTTCGCCCTCCTCTGGGTCTCTGGATCGGAGCCAGGACCAATCTTGAAGAAGCAGCCGTAGCATCATGCGTTTGCGAATGCAGGGGTCTCGGCGGCTCTGCTGCATTTCTTCTAACTTCTCCTCGGCTAAAACCTCGGCTGCTCCACGCTCATCGCCATGACGAACACGACAGGAGTCGGCTTAAAAACACCGCAAACAACAACGCAGCGCGCGGAAAGTGCGACCAAGCTGGGTCGGCTCCAACACCTGTGTAACACGTTCAAATGTTTTTCTTCACGGGTGCGAGAAGGGTGCCTGGTGACGAGATTTAATCTCGGCTCCACCAATAGGGTTCGACTTCAGCAGAAAAAGTCGAACTTGTTAGGTGTGGCTTATCAGAGCGATAAGGGTGGGGTGTGGGATAGATTCCTAGGAAGGTCTGGAAAAGGAAACGTCGCGGGACAAAGGAGAACAAAACACTCTCTCTCACTCTTAGACAGTCCGAGGGCGTTGACCTCGTTTTGACGATATTCCTTTCGAAAGCAACACAATGGAGCTCGTATCAGTTAGAGCACGTCTTGCTTGCAATGTTTTGTAAGCAACACGTGCTTAAAATACATGGCCATGAAATACCCGAGTAACCGATTCAAATTTCTGGGAATGCGTTTAAACGAGGGGCACGTATACGCGGAAAAGAACGAACAGTCTCCTAGGTCTAAATGGCCAAGAGATGTCGCGGTAATGAAACATAGAGCATAATGGCGGTAACACAAGAATGGACTACTAAGAGGTATTCGGAAAGGAATAATGGCGCCGTGGCTTTCTTTCGGTAATTCGCTTGTGTGCTTAAGGGCCGATGTTAAGTCGGTATGAGAAATAAATGAGAGGGCTGTTTGAAGATTAGCACTATGTACCGAAGGCAAAAACCACAAACTAGGAAGTGAGGGGGGTAAGGGCTGGAAAATCTTCGAAGCACCGCCAACTTAGAGTAAAATGCTATATGAAGTACACCTGATTAAACTGAACGGAAACTGGTGGGCATCAAATGATTTTAAACAGTTATACGGAACGTGCGTTGACACGAAAAGGCAGAAAAAATTAGGAAGATAACCAGTAAGCATGCCGGACAAGAGGACGCGGAAAGAAAGAGCCAGCCAGCCAGCCAGCCAGCCATGCATCCATCCATCCATCCATCCATCCATCCATCCATCCATCCATCCATCCATCCATCCATCCATCCATCCATCCATCCATCCATCCATCCATCCATCCATCCATCCATCCATCCATCCATCCATCCATCCATCCATCCATCCATCCATCCATCCATCCATCCATCCATCCATCCATCCATCCATCCATCCATCCATCCATCCATCCATCCAGGGACGTGCATCAACAGTTCTTTTCGGAGATCAGAAAGATGCTTCGATGGCCATTAACATAACGTCCGGCTACGCACAGCAAGGAATTTTACCAGAACAGTCAACGTATACAAAGTTGTGGCCGCCTTAGCCATCTAACTGCAGGCACGAATGTCACGTACTTAAACTGCCATGTTTCCAAAGGCCACTGGTGACCAACACTTTCTCACTAACGTTTATTTTTATTTCATATCACTCCTTACTGGACTATGAGGAACCAAAGTGTAGTTTTATGCCTCTTTATCTTCCGAAAACTCAAACGTATCTTTCAAAGCCCGAAGAGCGTAAATTTTACCCAACCGCAGGGTCACTTAGCTGTGCTGGTGCGAATTTGTTGGCCGCTTATTTCTCGTGTTTCGCGCTGAACAAGCGAAACCTAGTCTTAACATTTGTTGGAAAATGGTCAGGATGTAAGCTTGTCGAGGTTTTCGCAAGATTTCTTCGTCATGTTTGGCCATCGTGCTCGCAGCGGCTTCGGGACTGCAAACACATATTCTGGACGCTCTAGAAAATCGCTGATACACAAAGAAGTGATGCTGCGCTAAAAGCAAACAAAAAAAAGTGGTCGAGGGATGTCCGTTTGGACATTTGTCAGAATACAAGAGCTTACGTGGAAAGCAAGTCGGGCACGGCCATGCTTTGAAATTGGAGATTGAATTTTCGTGATCTGCTGCTCCGCTTTCAGTCGTCCAGGAAGAACAGGTCACAGTCGGGGATCGGAGCCAGCAGCGCAGAAATGTAGTCTTCGTCCAAGTCAGGAGGCTCGTCATTTTGCGCCACATGAAGCTGCTCCTGAATGCTCTTTCCAGACTGCTTTCGTGTAGGCTGAAGAGAACTTTGGTCGACAGGAAGAGTGTCAACACCCGAGTATCCGGCATCCTCACTGCCGCCCTGGCTGCGGTACCGCTTACAGGTTCCAGGTTCACCTGTCAAGACCTCAGAAGATAATAACGTACCTTCAGATTCCTCTCGCGTCCGTTTGTGGCTCCTTGCTCTTGATATGGATGGACGGGGCTTCGCGGATTGGTCGTCGCTGCCTTGTTCGCCCTCCACTGGGTCTCTGGATCTGAGCCAGGACCAATCTTGAAGAAGCAGCCGTAGCATCATGCGTTTGCGAATGCAGGGGTCTCGGCGGCTCTGCTGCATTTCTTCTAACTTCTCCTCGGCTAAAACCAGACGCTTCTCCACGCTCATCGCCATGACGAACACGACAGGAGTCGGCTTAAAAACACCGCAAACAACAACGCAGCGCGCGGAAAGTGCGACCAAGCTGGGTCGGCTCCAACACCTGTGTAACACGTTCAAATGTTTTTCTTCACGGGTGCGAGAAGGGTGCCTCGTGACGAGATTTAATCTCGGCTCCACCAATAGGGTTCGACTTCAGCAGAAAAAGTCGAACTTGTTAGGTGTGGCTTATCAGAGCAATAAGGGTGGGGTGTGGGATAGATTCCTAGGAAGGTCTGGAACAGGAAACGTCGCGGGACAAAGGAGAACAAAACACTCTCTCTCACTCTTAGACAGTCCGAGGGCGTTGACCTCGTTTTGACAGTATTCCTTTCGAAAGCAACACAATGGAGCTCGTATCAGTTAGAGCACGTCTTGCTTGTAATGTTTTGTAAGCAACACGTGCTTAAAATACATGGCCATGAAATACCCGAGTAACCGATTCAAATTTCTGGGAATGCGTTTAAACGAGGGGCACGTATACGCGGAAAAGAACGAACAGTCTCCTAGGTCAAAATGGCCGAGAGATGTCGCGGTAATGAAACATAGAGCATAATGGCGGTAACACAAGTATGGACTACTAAGAGGTATTCGGAAAGGAATAATGGCGCCGTGGCTTTCTTTCGGTAATTCGCTTCTGTGCTTAAGGGCCGATGTTAAGTCGGTATGAGAAATAAATGAGAGAGCTGTTTGAAGATTAGCACTATGTACCGAAGGCAAAAACCACAAACTAGGAAGTGAGGGGGGTAAGGGCTGGAAAATCTTTGAAGCACCGCCAACTTAGAGTAAAATGCTATATGAAGTACACCTGATTAAACTGAACGGAAACTGGTGGGCGTCAAAGGATTTTAAACAGTTATACGGAACGTGCGTTGACACAAAAAGGCAGAAAAAATTAGGAATATAACCAGTAAGCATGCCGGACAAGAGGACGCGGAAAGAAAGAGCCAGCCAGCCAGCCAGCCATGCATGGATGCATGCATGCATGCATGCATGCATCCATCCATCCATCCATCCATCCATCCATCCATCCATCCATCCATCCATCCATCCATCCATCCATCCATCCATCCATCCATCCATCCATCCATCCATCCATCCATCCATCCATCCATCCATCCATCCATCCATCCATCCATCCATCCATCCATCCATCCATCCATCCATCCATCCATCCATCCATCCATCCATCCATCCATCCATCCATCCATCCATCCATCCATCCATCCATCCATCCATCCATCCATCCATCCATCCATCCATCCATCCATCCATCCATCCATCCATCCATCCATCCATCCATCCATCCATCCATCCATCCATCCATCCATCCATCCATCCATCCATCCATCCATCCATCCATCCATCCATCCATCCATCCATCCATCCATCCATCCATCCATCCATCCATCCATCCATCCATCCATCCATCCATCCATCCATCCATCCATCCATCCATCCATCCATCCATCCATCCATCCATCCATCCATCCATCCATCCATCCATCCATCCATCCATCCATCCATCCATCCATCCATCCATCCATCCATCCATCCATCCATCCATCCATCCATCCATCCATCCATCCATCCATCCATCCATCCATCCATCCATCCATCCATCCATCCATCCATCCATCCATCCATCCATCCATCCATCCATCCATCCATCCATCCATCCATCCATCCATCCATCCATCCATCCATCCATCCATCCATCCATCCATCCATCCATCCATCCATCCATCCATCCATCCATCCATCCATCCATCCATCCATCCATCCATCCATCCATCCATCCATCCATCCATCCATCCATCCATCCATCCATCCATCCATCCATCCATCCATCCATCCATCCATCCATCCATCCATCCATCCATCCATCCATCCATCCATCCATCCATCCATCCATCCATCCATCCATCCATCCATCCAGGGACGTGCATCAACAGTTCTTTTCGAAGATCAGAAAGATGCTTCGATGGCCATTAACATACCGTCCGGCTACGCACAGCAAGGAATTTTACCAGAACAGTCAACGTATACAAAGTTGTGGCCGCCTTAGCCATCTAACTGCTGGCACGAATGTCACGTACTTAAACTGCCATGTTTCCAAAGGCCACTGGTGACCAACACTTTCTCACTAACGTTTATTTTTATTTCATATCACTCCTTACTGGACTATGAGGAACCAAAGTGTAGTTTTATGCCTCTTTATCTTCCGAAAACTCAAACGTATCTTTCAAAGCCCGAAGAGCGTAAATTTTACCCAACCGCAGGGTCACTTAGCTGTGCTGGTGCGAATTTGTTGGCCGCTTATTTCTCGTGTTTCGCGCTGAACAAGCGAAACCTAGTCTTAACATTTGTTGGAAAATGGTCAGGATGTAAGCTTGTCGAGGTTTTCGCAAGATTTCTTCGTCATGTTTGGCCATCGTGCTCGCAGCGGCTTCGGGACTGCAAACACATATTCCGGACGCTCTAGAAAATCGCTGATACACCAAGAAGTGATGCTGCGCTAAAAGCAAACAAAAAAAAGTGGTCGAGGGATGTCCGTTTGGACATTTGTCAGAATACAAGAGCTTACGTGGAAAGCAAGTCGGGTACGGCCATGCTTTGAAATTGGAGATTGAATTTTCGTGATCTGCTGCTCCGCTTTCAGTCGTCCATGAAGAACAGGTCACAGTCGGGGATCGGAGCCAGCAGCGCAGAAATGTAGTCTTCGTCCAAGTCAGCAGGCTCGTCATTTTGCGCCACATGAAGCTGCTCCTGAATGCTCTTTCCAGACTGCTTTCGTGTAGGCTGAAGAGAACTTTGGTCGACAGGAAGAGTGTCAACACCCGAGTATCCGGCATCCTCACTGCCGCCCTGGCTGCGGTACCGCTTACAGGTTCCGGGTTCACCTGTCAAGACCTCAGAAGATAATAACGTACCTTCAGATTCCTCTCGCGTCCGTTTGTGGCTCCTTGCTCTTGATATGGATGGACGGGGCTTCGCGGATTGGTCGTCGCTGCCTTGTTCGCCCTCCACTGGGTCTCTGGATCTGAGCCAGGACCAATCTTGAAGAAGCAGCCGTAGCATCATGCGTTTGCGAATGCAGGGGTCTCGGCGGCTCTGCTGCATTTCTTCTAACTTCTCCTCGGCTAAAACCAGACGCTGCTCCACACTCATCGCCATGACGAACACGACAGGAGTCGGCTTAAAAACACCGCAAACAACAACGCAGCGCGCGGAAAGTGCGACCAAGCTGGGTCGGCTCCAACACCTGTGTAACACGTTCAAATGTTTTTCTTCACGGGTGCGAGAAGGGTGCCTGGCGACGAGATTTAATCTCGGCTCCACCAATAGGGTTCGACTTCAGCAGAAAAAGTCGAACTTGTTAGGTGTGGCTTATCAGAGCAATAAGGGTGGGGTGTGGGATAGATTCCTAGGAAGGTCTGGAACAGGAAACGTCGCGGGACAAAGGAGAACAAAACACTCTCTCTCACTCTTAGACAGTCCGAGGGCGTTGACCTCGTTTTGACGATATTCATTTCGAAAGCAACACAATGGAGCGCGTATCAGTTAGAGCACGTCTTGCTTGTAATGTTTTGTAAGCAACACGTGCTTAAAATACATGGCCATGAAATACCCGAGTAACCGATTCAAATTTCTGGGAATGCGTTTAAACCAGGGGCACGTATACGCGGAAGAGAACGAACAGTCTCCTAGGTCAAAATGGCCAAGAGATGTCGCGGTAATGAAACATAGAGCATAATGGCGGTAACACAAGTATGGACTACTAAGAGGTATTCGGAAAGGAATAATGGCGCCGTGGCTTTCTTTCGGTAATTCGCTTCTGCGCTTAAGGGCCGATGTTAAGTCGGTATGAGAAATAAATGAGAGAGCTGTTTGAAGATTAGCACTATGTACCGAAGGCAAAAACCACAAACTAGGAAGTGAGGGGGGTAAGGGCTGGAAAATCTTTGAAGCACCGCCAACTTAGAGTAAAATGCTATATGAAGTACACCTGATTAAACTGAACGGAAACTGGTGGGCATCAAAGGATTTTAAACAGTTATACGGAACGTGCGTTGACACAAAAAGGCAGAAAAAATTAGGAATATAACCAGTAAGCATGCCGGACAAGAGGACGCGGAAAGAAAGAGCCAGCCAGCCAGCCAGCCATGCATGGATGCATGGATGCATGCATGCATCCATCCATCCATCCATCCATCCATCCATCCATCCATCCATCCATCCATCCATCCATCCATCCATCCATCCATCCATCCATCCATCCATCCATCCATCCATCCATCCATCCATCCATCCATCCATCCATCCATCCATCCATCCATCCATCCATCCATCCATCCATCCATCGATCCACCCACCCACCCACCCATCCATCCATCCATCCATCCATCCATCCATCCATCCATCCATCCATCCATCCATCCATCCATCCATCCATCCATCCATCCATGCATCCATCCATCCATCCATCCATCCATCCATCCATCCATCCATCCATCCATCCATCCATCCATCCATCCATCCATCCATCCATCCATCCATCCATCCATCCATCCATCCATCCATCCATCCATCCATCCATCCATCCATCCATCCATCCATCCATCCATCCATCCATCCATCCATCCATCCATCCATCCATCCATCCATCCATCCATCCATCCATCCATCCAGGGATGTGCATCAACAGTTCTTTTCGAAGATCAGAAAGATGCTTCGATGGCCATTAACATAACGTCCGGCTACGCATAGCAAGGAATTTTACCGGAACAGTCAACGTATACAAAGTTGTGGCCGCCTTAGCCATCTAACTGCAGGCACGAATGTCACGTACTTAAACTGCCATGTTTCCACAGGCCACTGGTGACCAACACTTTCTCACTAACGTTTATTTTTATTTCATATCACTCCTTACTGGACTATGAGGAACCAAAGTGTAGTTTTATGCCTCTTTATCTTCCGAAAACTCAAACGTATCTTTCAAAGCCCGAAGAGCGTAAATTTTACCCAACCGCAGGGTCACTTAGCTGTGCTGGTGCGAATTTGTTGGCCGCTTATTTCTCGTGTTTCGCGCTGAACAAGCGAAACCTAGTCTTAACATTTGTTGGAAAATGGTCAGGATGTAAGCTTGTCGAGGTTTTCGCAAGATTTCTTCGTCATGTTTGGCCATCGTGCTCGCAGCGGCTTCGGGACTGCAAACACATATTCCGGACGCTCTAGAAAATCGCTGATACACCAAGAAGTGATGCTGCGCTAAAAGCAAACAAAAAAAAGTGGTCGAGGGATGTCCGTTTGGACATTTGTCAGAATACAAGAGCTTACGTGGAAAGCAAGTCGGGTACGGCCATGCTTTGAAATTGGAGATTGAATTTTCGTGATCTGCTGCTCCGCTTTCAGTCGTCCATGAAGAACAGGTCACAGTCGGGGATCGGAGCCAGCAGCGCAGAAATGTAGTCTTCGTCCAAGTCAGCAGGCTCGTCATTTTGCGCCACATGAAGCTGCTCCTGAATGCTCTTTCCAGACTGCTTTCGTGTAGGCTGAAGAGAACTTTGGTCGACAGGAAGAGTGTCAACACCCGAGTATCCGGCATCCTCACTGCCGCCCTGGCTGCGGTACCGCTTACAGGTTCCAGGTTCACCTGTCAAGACCTCAGAAGATAATAACGTACCTTCAGATTCCTCTCGCGTCCGTTTGTGGCTCCTTGCTCTTGATATGGATGGACGGGGCTTCGCGGATTGGTCGTCGCTGCCTTGTTCGCCCTCCACTGGGTCTCTGGATCTGAGCCAGGACCAATCTTGAAGAAGCAGCCGTAGCATCATGCGTTTGCGAATGCAGGGGTCTCGGCGGCTCTGCTGCATTTCTTCTAACTTCTCCTCGGCTAAAACCAGACGCTGCTCCACGCTCATCGCCATGACGAACACGACAGGAGTCGGCTTAAAAACACCGCAAACAACAACGCAGCGCGCGGAAAGTGCGACCAAGCTGGGTCGGCTCCAACACCTGTGTAACACGTTCAAATGTTTTTCTTCACGGGTGCGAGAAGGGTGCCTGGTGACGAGATTTAATCTCGGCTCCACCAATAGGGTTCGACTTCAGCAGAAAAAGTCGAACTTGTTAGGTGTGGCTTATCAGAGCAATAAGGGTGGGGTGTGGGATAGATTCCTAGGAAGGTCTGGAACAGGAAACGTCGCGGGACAAAGGAGAACAAAACACTCTCTCTCACTCTTAGACAGTCCGAGGGCGTTGACCTCGTTTTGACGATATTCCTTTCGAAAGCAACACAATGGAGCGCGTATCAGTTAGAGCACGTCTTGCTTGTAATGTTTTGTAAGCAACACGTGCTTAAAATACATGGCCATGAAATACCCGAGTAACCGATTCAAATTTCTGGGAATGCGTTTAAACGAGGGGCACATATACGCGGAAAAGAACGAACAGTCTCCTAGGTCAAAATGGCCAAGAGATGTCGCGGTAATGAAACATAGAGCATAATGGCGGTAACACAAGTATGGACTACTAAGAGGTATTCGGAAAGGAATAATGGCGCCGTGGCTTTCTTTCGGTAATTCGCTTCTGTGCTTAAGGGCCGATGTTAAGTCAGTATGAGAAATAAATGAGAGATCTGTTTGAAGATTAGCACTATGTACCGAAGGCAAAAACCACAAACTAGGAAGTGAGGGGGGTAAGGGCTGGAAAATCTTTGAAGCACCGCCAACTTAGAGTAAAATGCTATATGAAGTACACCTGATTAAACTGAACGGAAACTGGTGGGCATCAAAGGATTTGAAACAGTTATACGGAACGTGCGTTGACACAAAAAGGCAGAAAAAATTAGGAATATAACCAGTAAGCATGCCGGACAAGAGGACGCGGAAAGAAAGAGCCAGCCAGCCAGCCAGCCATGCATGGATGCATGCATGCATCCATCCATCCATCCATCCATCCATCCATCCATCCATCCATCCATCCATCCATCCATCCATCCATCCATCCATCCATCCATCCATCCATCCATCCATCCATCCATCCATCCATCCATCCATCCATCCATCCATCCATCCATCCATCCATCCATCCATCCATCCATCCACCCACCCACCCACCCACCCACCCACCCACCCACCCATCCATCCATCCATCCATCCATCCATCCATCCATCCATCCATCCATCCATCCATCCATCCATCCATCCATCCATCCACCCACCCATCCATCCATCCATCCATCCATCCATCCATCCATCCATCCATCCATCCATCCATCCATCCATCCATCCATCCATCCATCCATCCATCCATCCATCCATCCATCCATCCATCCATCCATCCATCCATCCATCCATCCATCCATCCATCCATCCATCCATCCATCCATCCATCCATCCATCCATCCATCCATCCATCCATCCATCCATCCATCCATCCATCCATCCATCCATCCATCCATCCATCCATCCATCCATCCATCCATCCATCCATCCATCCATCCATCCATCCATCCATCCATCCATCCATCCATCCATCCATCCATCCATCCATCCATCCATCCATCCATCCACCCACCCATCCATCCATCCATCCATCCATCCATCCATCCATCCATCCATCCATCCATCCATCCATCCATCCATCCATCCATCCATCCATCCATCCATCCATCCATCCATCCATCCATCCATCCAGGGACGTGCATCAACAGTTCTTTTCGAAGATCAGAAAGATGCTTCGATGGCCATTAACATAACGTCCGGCTACGCACAGCAAGGAATTTTACCAGAACAGTCAACGTATACAAAGTTGTGGCCGCCTTAGCCATCTAACTGCAGGCACGAATGTCACGTACTTAAACTGCCATGTTTCCAAAGGCCACTGGTGACCAACACTTTCTCACTAACGTTTATTTTTATTTCATATCACTCCTTACTGGACTATGAGGAACCAAAGTGTAGTTTTATGCCTCTTTATCTTCCGAAAACTCAAACGTATGTTTCAAAGCCCGAAGAGCGTAAATTTTACCCAACCGCAGGGTCACTTAGCTGTGCTGGTGCGAATTTGTTGGCCGCTTATTTCTCGTGTTTCGCGCTGAACAAGCGAAACCTAGCCTTAACATTTGTTGGAAAATGGCCATGATGTAAGCTTGTCGAGGTTTTCGCAAGATTTCTTCGTCATGTTTGGCCATCGTGCTCGCAGCGGCTTCGGGACTGCAAACACATATTCCGGACGCTCTAGAAAATCGCTGATACACCAAGAAGTGATGCTGCGCTAAAAGCAAACAAAAAAAAGTGGTCGAGGGATGTCCGTTTGGACATTTGTCAGAATACAAGAGCTTACGTGGAAAGCAAGTCGGGTACGGCCATGCTTTGAAATTGGAGATTGAATTTTCGTGATGTGCTGCTCCGCTTTCAGTCGTCCAGGAAGAACAGGTCACAGTCGGGGATCGGAGCCAGCAGCGCAGAAATGTAGTCTTCGTCCAAGTCAGCAGGCTCGTCATTTTGCGCCACATGAAGCTGCTCCTGAATGCTTTTTCCAGACTGCTTTCGTGTAGGCTGAAAAGAACTTTGGTCGACAGGAAGAGTGTCAACACCCGAGTATCCGGCATCCTCACTGCCGCCCTGGCTGCGGTACCGCTTACAGGTTCCAGGTTCACCTGTCAAGACCTCAGAAGATAATAACGTACCGTCAGATTCCTCTCGCGTCCGTTTGTGGCTCCTTGCTCTTGATATGGATGGACGGGGCTACGCGGATTGGTCGTCGCTGCCTTGTTCGCCCTCCACTGGGTCTCTGGATCTGAGCCAGGACCAATCTTGAAGAAGCAGCCGTAGCATCATGCGTCTGCGAATGCAGGGGTCTCGGCGGCTCTGCTGCATTTCTTCTAACTTCTCCTCGGCTAAAACCAGACGCTGCTCCACGCTCATCGCCATGACGAACACGACAGGAGTCGGCTTAAAAACACCGCAAACAACAACGCAGCGCGCGGAAAGTGCGACCAAGCTGGGTCGGCTCCAACACCTGTGTAACACGTTCAAATGTTTTTCCTCACGGGCGCGAGAAGGGTGCCTGGTGACGAGATTTAATCTCGGCTCCACCAATAGGGTTCGACTTCAGCAGAAAAAGTCGAACTTGTTAGGTGTGGCTTATCAGAGCAATAAGGGTGGGGTGTGGGATAGATTCCTAGGAAGGTCTGGAACAGGAAACGTCGCGGGACAAAGGAGAACAAAACACTCTCTCTCACTCTTAGACAGTCCGAGGGCGTTGACCTCGTTTTGACGATATTCATTTCGAAAGCAACACAATGGAGCGCGTATCAGTTAGAGCACGTCTTGCTTGTAATGTTTTGTAAGCAACACGTGCTTAAAATACATGGCCATGAAATACCCGAGTAACCGATTCAAATTTCTGGGAATGCGTTTAAACCAGGGGCACGTATACGCGGAAAAGAACGAACAGTCTCCTAGGTCAAAATGGCCAAGAGATGTCGCGGTAATGAAACATAGAGCATAATGGCGGTAACACAAGTATGGACTACTAAGAGGTATTCGGAAAGGAATAATGGCGCCGTGGCTTTCTTTCGGTAATTCGCTTCTGTGCTTAAGGGCCGATGTTAAGTCGGTATGAGAAATAAATGAGAGAGCTGTTTGAAGATTAGCACTATGTACCGAAGGCAAAAACCACAAACTAGGAAGTGAGGGGGGTAAGGGCTGGAAAATCTTTGAAGCACCGCCAACTTAGAGTAAAATGCTATATGAAGTACACCTGATTAAACTGAACGGAAACTGGTGGGCATCAAAGGATTTTAAACAGTTATACGGAACGTGCGTTGACACAAAAAGGCAGAAAAAATTAGGAATATAACCAGTAAGCATGCCGGACAAGAGGACGCGGAAAGAAAGATCCAGCCAGCCAGCCAGCCATGCATGGATGCATGCATGCATCCATCCATCCATCCATCCATCCATCCATCCATCCATCCATCCATCCATCCATCCATCCATCCATCCATCCATCCATCCATCCATCCATCCACCCATCCATCCATCCATCCATCCACCCACCCACCCATCCATCCATCCATCCATCCATCCATCCATCCATCCATCCATCCATCCATCCATCCATCCATCCATCCATCCATCCATCCATCCATCCATCCATCCATCCATCCATCCATCCATCCATCCATCCATCCATCCATCCATCCATCCATCCATCCATCCATCCATCCATCCATCCATCCATCCATCCATCCATCCATCCATCCATCCATCCATCCATCCATCCATCCATCCATCCATCCATCCATCCATCCATCCATCCATCCATCCATCCATCCATCCATCCATCCATCCATCCATCCATCCATCCATCCATCCATCCATCCATCCATCCATCCATCCATCCATCCATCCATCCATCCATCCATCCATCCATCCATCCATCCATCCATCCATCCATCCAGGGACGTGCATCAACAGTTCTTTTCGAAGATCAGAAAGATGCTTCGATGGCCATTAACATAACGTCCGGCTACGCACAGCAAGGAATTTTACCAGAACAGTCAACGTATACAAAGTTGTGGCCGCCTTAGCCATCTAACTGCAGGCACGAATGTCACGTACTTAAACTGCCATGTTTCCAAAGGCCACTGGTGACCAACACTTTCTCACTAACGTTTATTTTTATTTCATATCACTCCTTACTGGACTATGAGGAACCAAAGTGTAGTTTTATGCCTCTTTATCTTCCGAAAACTCAAACGTATCTTTCAAAGCCCGAAGAGCGTAAATTTTACCCAACCGCAGGGTCACTTAGCTGTGCTGGTGCGAATTTGTTGGCCGCTTATTTCTCGTGTTTCGCGCTGAACAAGCGAAACCTAGTCTTAACATTTGTTGGAAAATGGTCAGGATGTAAGCTTGTCGAGGTTTTCGCAAGATTTCTTCGTCATGTTTGGCCATCGTGCTCGCAGCGGCTTCGGGACTGCAAACACATATTCCGGACGCTCTAGAAAATCGCTGATACACCAAGAAGTGATGCTGCGCTAAAAGCAAACAAAAAAAAGTGGTCGAGGGATGTCCGTTTGGACATTTGTCAGAATACATGAGCTTACGTGGAAAGCAAGTCGGGTACGGCCATGCTTTGAAATTGGAGATTGAATTTTCGTGATCTGCTGCTCCGCTTTCAGTCGTCCAGGAAGAACAGGTCACAGTCGGGGATCGGAGCCAGCAGCGCAGAAATGTAGTCTTCGTCCAAGTCAGCAGGCTCGTCATTTTGCGCCACACGAAGCTGCTCCTGAATGCTCTTTCCAGACTGCTTTCGTGTAGGCTGAAGAGAACTTTGGTCGACAGGAAGAGTGTCAACACCCGAGTATCCGGCATCCTCACTGCCGCCCTGGCTGCGGTACCGCTTACAGGTTCCAGGTTCACCTGTCAAGACCTCAGAAGATAATAACGTACCTTCAGATTCCTCTCGCGTCCGTTTGTGGCTCCTTGCTCTTGATATGGATGGACGGGGCTTCGCGGATTGGTCGTCGCTGCCTTGTTCGCTCTCCACTGGGTCTCTGGATCTGAGCCAAGACCAATCTTGAAGAAGCAGCCGTAGCATCAATCGTTTGCGAATGCAGGGGTCTCGGCGGCTCTGCTGCATTTCTTCTAACTTCTCCTCGGCTAAAACCAGACGCTGCTCCACGCTCATCGCCATGACGAACACGACAGGAGTCGGCTTAAAAACACCGCAAACAACAACGCAGCGCGCGGAAAGTGCGACCAAGCTGGGTCGGCTCCAACACCTGTGTAACACGTTCAAATGTTTTTCTTCACGGGTGCGAGAATTGTGCCTGGTGACGAGATTTAATCTCGGCTCCACCAATATGGTTCGACTTCAGCAGAAAAAGTCGAACTTGTTAGGTGTGGCTTATCAGAGCGATAAGGGTGGGGTGTGGGATAGATTCCTAGGAAGGTCTGGAACAGGAAACGTCGCGGGACAAAGGAGAACAAAACACTCTCTCTCACTCTTAGACAGTCCGAGGGCGTTGACCTCGTTTTGACGATATTCCTTTCGAAAGCAACACAATGGAGCGCGTATCAGTTAGAGCACGTCTTGCTTGTAATGTTTTGTAAGCAACACGTGCTTAAAATACATGGCCATGAAATACCCGAGTAACCGATTCAAATTTCTGGGAATGCGTTTAAACGAGGGGCACATATACGCGGAAAAGAACGAACAGTCTCCTAGGTCAAAATGGCCAAGAGATGTCGCGGTAATGAAACATAGAGCATAATGGCGGTAACACAAGTATGGACTACTAAGAGGTATTCGGAAAGGAATAATGGCGCCGTGGCTTTCTTTCGGTAATTCGCTTCTGTGCTTAAGGGCCGATGTTAAGTCGGTATGAGAAATAAATGAGAGAGCTGTTTGAAGATTAGCACTATGTACCGAAGGCAAAAACCACAAACTAGGAAGTGAGGGGGGTAAGGGCTGGAAAATCTTTGAACCACCGCCAACTTAGAGTAAAATGCTATATGAAGTACACCTGATTAAACTGAACGGAAACTGGTGGGCATCAAAGGATTTTAAACAGTTATACGGAACGTGCGTTGACACAAAAAGGCAGAAAAAATTAGGAATATAACCAGTAAGCATGCCGGACAAGAGGACGCGGAAAGAAAGAGCCAGCCAGCCAGCCAGCCATTCATGGATGCATGCATGCATGCATGCATCCATCCATCCATCCATCCATCCATCCATCCATCCATCCATCCATCCATCCATCCATCCATCCATCCATCCATCCATCCATCCATCCATCCATCCATCCATCCATCCATCCATCCATCCATCCATCCATCCATCCATCCATCCATCCATCCATCCATCCATCCATCCACCCATCCATCAATCCATCCATCCATCCATCCATCCATCCATCCATCCACCCATCCATCCATCCATCCATCCATCCATCCATCCATCCATCCATCCATCCATCCATCCATCCATCCATCCATCCATCCATCCATCCATCCATCCATCCATCCATCCATCCATCCATCCATCCATCCATCCATCCATCCATCCATCCATCCATCCATCCATCCATCCATCCATCCATCCATCCATCCATCCATCCATCCATCCATCCATCCATCCATCCATCCAGGGACGTGCATCAACAGTTCTTTTCGAAGATCAGAAAGATGCTTCGATGGCCATTAACATAACGTCCGGCTACGCACAGCAAGGAATTTTACCAGAACAGTCAACGTATACAAAGTTGTGGCCGCCTTAGCCATCTAACTGCAGGCACGAATGTCACGTACTTAAACTGCCATGTTTCCAAAGGCCACTGGTGACCAACACTTTCTCACTAACGTTTATTTTTATTTCATATCACTCCTTACTGGACTATGAGAAACCAAAGTGTAGTTTTATGCCTCTTTATCTTCCGAAAACTCAAACGTATCTTTCAAAGCCCGAAGAGCGTAAATTTTACCCAACCGCAGGGTCACTTAGCTGTGCTGGTGCGAATTTGTTGGCCGCTTATTTCTCGTGTTTCGCGCTGAACAAGCGAAACCTAGTCTTAACATTTGTTGGAAAATGGTCAGGATGTAAGCTTGTCGAGGTTTTCGCAAGATTTCTTCGTCATGTTTGGCCATCGTGCTCGCAGCGGCTTCGGGACTGCAAACACATATTCCGGACGCTCTAGAAAATCGCTGATACACCAAGAAGTGATGCTGCGCTAAAAGCAAACAAAAAAAAGTGGTCGAGGGTTGTCCGTTTGGACATTTGTCAGAATACAAGAGCTTACGTGGAAAGCAAGTCGGGTACGGCCATGCTTTGAAATTGGAGATTGAATTTTCGTGATCTGCTGCTCCGCTTTCAGTCGTCCAGGAAGAACAGGTCACAGTCGGGGATCGGAGCCAGCAGCGCAGAAATGTAGTCTTCGTCCAAGTCAGCAGGCTCGTCATTTTGCGCCACATGAAGCTGCTCCTGAATGCTCTTTCCAGACTGCTTTCGTGTAGGCTGAAGAGAACTTTGGTCGACAGGAAGAGTGTCAACACCCGAGTATCCGGCATCCTCACTGCCGCCCTGGCTGCGGTACCGCTTACAGGTTCCAGGTTCACCTGTCAAGACCTCAGAAGATAATAACGTACCTTCAGATTCCTCTCGCGTCCGTTTGTGGCTCCTTGCTCTTGATATGGATGGACGGGGCTTCGCGGATTGGTCGTCGCTGCCTTGTTCGCCCTCCACTGGGTCTCTGGATCTGAGCGAGGACCAATCTTGAAGAAGCAGCCGTAGCATCATGCGTTTGCGAATGCAGGGGTCTCGGCGGCTCTGCTGCATTTCTTCTAACTTCTCCTCGGCTAAAACCAGACGCTGCTCCACGCTCATCGCCATGACGAACACGACAGGAGTCGGCTTAAAAACACCGCAAACAACAACGCAGCGCGCGGAAAGTGCGACCAAGCTGGGTCGGCTCCAACACCTGTGTAACACGTTCAAATGTTTTTCTTCACGGGTGCGAGAATTGTGCCTGGTGACGAGATTTAATCTCGGCTCCACCAATAGGGTTCGACTTCAGCAGAAAAAGTCGAACTTGTTAGGTGTGGCTTATCAGAGCGATAAGGGTGGGGTGTGGGATAGATTCCTAGGAAGGTCTGGAACAGGAAACGTCGCGGGACAAAGGAGAACAAAACACTCTCTCTCACTCTTAGACAGTCCGAGGGCGTTGACCTCGTTTTGACGATATTCCTTTCGAAAGCAACACAATGGAGCGCGTATCAGTTAGAGCACGTCTTGCTTGTAATGTTTTGTAAGCAACACGTGCTTAAAATACATGGCCAGGAAATACCCGAGTAACCGATTCAAATTTCTGGGAATGCGTTTATACGAGGGGCACGTATACGCGGAAAAGAACGAACAGTCTCCTAGGTCAAAATGGCCAAGAGATGTCGCGGTAATGAAACATAGAGCATAATGGCGGTAACACAAGTATGGACTACTAAGAGGTATTCGGAAAGGAATAATGGCGCCGTGGCTTTCTTTCGGTAATTCGCTTCTGTGCTTAAGGGCCGATGTTAAGTCGTTATGAGAAATAAATGAGAGAGCTGTTTGAAGATTAGCACTATGTACCGAAGGCAAAAACCACAAACTAGGAAGTGAGGGGGGTAAGGGCTGGAAAATCTTTGAAGCACCGCCAACTTAGAGTAAAATGCTATATGAAGTACACCTGTTTAAACTGAACGGAAACTGGTGGGCATCAAAGGATTTTAAACAGTTATACGGAACGTGCGTTGACACAAAAAGGCAGAAAAAATTAGGAATATAACCAGTAAGCATGCCGGACAAGAGGACGCGGAAAGAAAGAGCCAGCCAGCCATGCATGGATGCATGGATGCATGGATGCATGCATGCATGCATGCATGCATCCATCCATCCATCGATCCATCCATCCATCCATCCATCCATCCATCCATCCATCCATCCATCCATCCATCCATCCATCCATCCATCCATCCATCCATCCATCCATCCATCCATCCATCCATCCATCCATCCATCCATCCATCCATCCATCCATCCATCCATCCATCCATCCATCCATCCATCCATCCATCCATCCATCCATCCATCCATCCATCCATCCATCCATCCATCCATCCATCCATCCATCCATCCATCCATCCATCCATCCATCCATCCATCCATCCATCCATCCATCCATCCATCCATCCATCCATCCATCCATCCATCCATCCATCCATCCATCCATCCATCGATCCATCCATCCATCCATCCATCCATCCATCCATCCATCCATCCATCCATCCATCCATCCATCCATCCATCCATCCATCCATCCATCCATCCATCCATCCATCCATCCATCCATCCATCCATCCATCCATCCATCCATCCATCCATCCATCCATCCATCCATCCATCCATCCATCCATCCATCCATCCATCCATCCATCCATCCATCCATCCATCCATCCATCCATCCATCCATCCATCCATCCATCCATCCATCCATCCATCCAGGGACGTGCATCAACAGTTCTTTTCGAAGATCAGAAAGATGCTTCGATGGCCATTAACATAACGTCCGGCTACGCACAGCAAGGAATTTTACCAGAACAGTCAACGTATACAAAGTTGTGGCCGCGTTAGCCATCTAACTGCAGGCACGAATGTCACGTACTTAAACTGCCATGTTTCCAAAGGCCACTGGTGACCAACACTTTCTCACTAACGTTTATTTTTATTTCATATCACTCCTTACTGGACTATGAGGAACCAAAGTGTAGTTTTATGCCTCTTTATCTTCCGAAAACTCAAACGTATCTTTCAAAGCCCGAAGAGCGTAAATTTTACCCAACCGCAGGGTCACTTAGCTGTGCTGGTGCGAATTTGTTGGGCGCTTATTTCTCGTGTTTCGCGCTGAACAAGCGAAACCTAGTCTTAACATTTGTTGGAAAATGGTCAGGATGTAAGCTTTTCGAGGTTTTCGCAAGATTTCTTCGTCATGTTTGGCCATCGTGCTCGCAGCGGCTTCGGGACTGCGGAACACATATTCCGGACGCTCTAGAAAATCGCTGATACACCAAGAAGTGATGCTGCGCTAAAAGCAAACAAAAGTGGTCGAGGCATGTCCGTTTGGACATTTGTCAGAATACAAGAGCTTACGTGGAAAGCAAGTCGGGTACGGCCATGCTTTGAAATTGGAGATTGAATTTTCGTGATGTGCTGCTCCGCTTTCAGTCGTCCAGGAAGAACAGGTCACAGTCGGGGATCGGAGCCAGCAGCGCAGAAATGTAGTCTTCGTCCAAGTCAGCAGGCTCGTCATTTTGCGCCACATGAAGCTGCTCCTGAATGCTTTTTCCAGACTGCTTTCGTGTAGGCTGAAAAGAACTTTGGTCGACAGGAAGAGTGTCAACACCCGAGTATCCGGCATCCTCACTGCCGCCCTGGCTGCGGTACCGCTTACAGGTTCCAGGTTCACCTGTCAAGACCTCAGAAGATAATAACGTACCGTCAGATTCCTCTCGCGTCCGTTTGTGGCTCCTTGCTCTTGATATGGATGGACGGGGCTTCGCGGATTGGTCGTCGCTGCCTTGTTCGCCCTCCACTGGGTCTCTGGATCTGAGCCAGGACCAATCTTGAAGAAGCAGCCGTAGCATCATGCGTCTGCGAATGCAGGGGTCTCGGCGGCTCTGCTGCATTTCTTCTAACTTCTCCTCGGCTAAAACCAGACGCTGCTCCACGCTCATCGCCATGACGAACACGACAGGAGTCGGCTTAAAAACACCGCAAACAACAACGCAGCGCGCGGAAAGTGCGACCAAGCTGGGTCGGCTCCAACACCTCTGTAACACGTTCAAATGTTTTTCTTCACGGGCGCGAGAAGGGTGCCTGGTGACGAGATTTAATCTCGGCTCCACCAATAGGGTTCGACTTCAGCAGAAAAAGTCGAACTTGTTAGGTGTGGCTTATCAGAGCAATAAGGGTGGGGTGTGGGATAGATTCCTAGGAAGGTCTGGAACAGGAAACGTCGCGGGACAAAGGAGAACAAAACACTCTCTCTCACTCTTAGACAGTCCGAGGGCGTTGACCTCGTTTTGACGATATTCATTTCGAAAGCAACACAATGGAGCGCGTATCAGTTAGAGCACGTCTTGCTTGTAATGTTTTGTAAGCAACACGTGCTTAAAATACATGGCCATGAAATACCCGAGTAACCGATTCAAATTTCTGGGAATGCGTTTAAACCAGGGGCACGTATACGCGGAAAAGAACGAACAGTCTCCTAGGTCAAAATGGCCAAGAGATGTCGCGGTAATGAAACATAGAGCATAATGGCGGTAACACAAGTATGGACTACTAAGAGGTATTCGGAAAGGAATAATGGCGCCGTGGCTTTCTTTCGGTAATTCGCTTCTGTGCTTAAGGGCCGATGTTAAGTCGGTATGAGAAATAAATGAGAGAGCTGTTTGAAGATTAGCACTATGTACCGAAGGCAAAAACCACAAACTAGGAAGTGAGGGGGGTAAGGGCTGGAAAATCTTTGAAGCACCGCCAACTTAGAGTAAAATGCTATATGAAGTACACCTGATTAAACTGAACGGAAACTGGTGGGCATCAAAGGATTTTAAACAGTTATACGGAACGTGCGTTGACACAAAAAGGCAGAAAAAATTAGGAATATAACCAGTAAGCATGCCGGACAAGAGGACGCGGAAAGAAAGATCCAGCCAGCCAGCCAGCCATGCATGGATGCATGCATGCATCCATCCATCCATCCATCCATCCATCCATCCATCCATCCATCCATCCATCCATCCATCCATCCATCCATCCATCCATCCATCCATCCATCCACCCATCCATCCATCCATCCATCCACCCACCCATCCATCCATCCATCCATCCATCCATCCATCCATCCATCCATCCATCCATCCATCCATCCATCCATCCATCCATCCATCCATCCATCCATCCATCCATCCATCCATCCATCCATCCATCCATCCATCCATCCATCCATCCATCCATCCATCCATCCATCCATCCATCCATCCATCCATCCATCCATCCATCCATCCATCCATCCATCCATCCATCCATCCATCCATCCATCCATCCATCCATCCATCCATCCATCCATCCATCCATCCATCCATCCATCCATCCATCCATCCATCCATCCATCCATCCATCCATCCATCCATCCATCCATCCATCCATCCATCCATCCATCCATCCATCCATCCAGGGACGTGCATCAACAGTTCTTTTCGAAGATCAGAAAGATGCTTCGATGGCCATTAACATAACGTCCGGCTACGCACAGCAAGGAATTTTACCAGAACAGTCAACGTATACAAAGTTGTGGCCGCCTTAGCCATCTAACTGCAGGCACGAATGTCACGTACTTAAACTGCCATGTTTCCAAAGGCCACTGGTGACCAACACTTTCTCACTAACGTTTATTTTTATTTCATATCACTCCTTACTGGACTATGAGGAACCAAAGTGTAGTTTTATGCCTCTTTATCTTCCGAAAACTCAAACGTATCTTTCAAAGCCCGAAGAGCGTAAATTTTACCCAACCGCAGGGTCACTTAGCTGTGCTGGTGCGAATTTGTTGGCCGCTTATTTCTCGTGTTTCGCGCTGAACAAGCGAAACCTAGTCTTAACATTTGTTGGAAAATGGTCAGGATGTAAGCTTGTCGAGGTTTTCGCAAGATTTCTTCGTCATGTTTGGCCATCGTGCTCGCAGCGGCTTCGGGACTGCAAACACACATTCCGGACGCTCTAGAAAATCGCTGATACACCAAGAAGTGATGCTGCGCTAAAAGCAAACAAAAAAAAGTGGTCGAGGGATGTCCGTTTGGACATTTGTCAGAATACATGAGCTTACGTGGAAAGCAAGTCGGGTACGGCCATGCTTTGAAATTGGAGATTGAATTTTCGTGATCTGCTGCTCCGCTTTCAGTCGTCCAGGAAGAACAGGTCACAGTCGGGGATCGGAGCCAGCAGCGCAGAAATGTAGTCTTCGTCCAAGTCAGCAGGCTCGTCATTTTGCGCCACACGAAGCTGCTCCTGAATGCTCTTTCCAGACTGCTTTCGTGTAGGCTGAAGAGAACTTTGGTCGACAGGAAGAGTGTCAACACCCGAGTATCCGGCATCCTCACTGCCGCCCTGGCTGCGGTACCGCTTACAGGTTCCAGGTTCACCTGTCAAGACCTCAGAAGATAATAACGTACCTTCAGATTCCTCTCGCGTCCGTTTGTGGCTCCTTGCTCTTGATATGGATGGACGGGGCTTCGCGGATTGGTCGTCGCTGCCTTGTTCGCCCTCCACTGGGTCTCTGGATCTGAGCCAGGACCAATCTTGAAGAAGCAGCCGTAGCATCATGCGTTTGCGAATGCAGGGGTCTCGGCGGCTCTGCTGCATTTCTTCTAACTTCTCCTCGGCTAAAACCAGACGCTGCTCCACGCTCATCGCCATGACGAACACGACAGGAGTCGGCTTAAAAACACCGCAAACAACAACGCAGCGCGCGGAAAGTGCGACCAAGCTGGGTCGGCTCCAACACCTGTGTAACACGTTCAAATGTTTTTCTTCACGGGTGCGAGAAGGGTGCCTGGTGACGAGATTTAATCTCGGCTCCACCAATAGGGTTCGACTTCAGCAGAAAAAGTCGAACTTGTTAGGTGTGGCTTATCAGAGCGATAAGGGTGGGGTGTGGGATAGATTCCTAGGAAGGTCTGGAACAGGAAACGTCGCGGGACAAAGGAGAACAAAACACTCTCTCTCACTCTTAGACAGTCCGAGGGCGTTGACCTCGTTTTGACGATATTCCTTTCGAAAGCAACACAATGGAGCGCATATCAGTTAGAGCACGTCTTGCTTGTAATGTTTTGTAAGCAACACGTGCTTAAAATACATGGCCATGAAATACCCGAGTAACCGATTCAAATTTCTGGGAATGCGTTTAAACGAGGGGCACGTATACGCGGAAAAGAACGAACAGTCTCCTAGGTCAAAATGGCCAAGAGATGTCGCGGTAATGAAACATAGAGCATAATGGCGGTAACACAAGTATGGACTACTAAGAGGTATTCGGAAAGGAATAATGGCGCCGTGGCTTTCTTTCGGTAATTCGCTTCTGTGCTTAAGGGCCGATGTTAAGTCGGTATGAGAAATAAATGAGAGAGCTGTTTGAAGATTAGCACTATGTACCGAAGGCAAAAACCACAAACTAGGAAGTGAGGGGGGTAAGGGCTGGAAAATCTTTGAACCACCGCCAACTTAGAGTAAAATGCTATATGAAGTACACCTGATTAAACTGAACGGAAACTGGTGGGCATCAAAGGATTTTAAACAGTTATACGGAACGTGCGTTGACACAAAAAGGCAGAAAAAATTAGGAATATAACCAGTAAGCATGCCGGACAAGAGGACGCGGAAAGAAAGAGCCAGCCAGCCAGCCAGCCAGCCATGCATGGATGCATGCATCCATCCATCCATCCATCCATCCATCCATCCATCCATCCATCCATCCATCCATCCATCCATCCATCCATCCATCCATCCATCCATCCATCCATCCATCCATCCATCCATCCATCCATCCATCCATCCATCCATCCATCCATCCATCCATCCATCCATCCATCCATCCATCCATCCATCCATCCATCCATCCATCCATCCATCCATCCATCCATCCATCCATCCATCCATACATCCATCCATCCATCCATCCATCCATCCATCCGTCCGTCCGTCCGTCCGTCCGTCCGTCCATCCATCCATCCATCCATCCATCCAGGGACGTGCATCAACAGTTCTTTTCGAAGATCAGAAAGATGCTTCGATGGCCATTAACATAACGTCCGGCTACGCACAGCAAGGAATTTTACCAGAACAGTCAACGTATACAAAGTTGTGGCCGCGTTAGCCATCTAACTGCAGGCACGAATGTCACGTACTTAAACTGCCATGTTTCCAAAGGCCACTGGTGACCAACACTTTCTCACTAACGTTTATTTTTATTTCATATCACTCCTTACTGGACTATGAGGAACCAAAGTGTAGTTTTATGCCTCTTTATCTTCCGAAAACTCAAACGTATCTTTCAAAGCCCGAAGAGCGTAAATTTTACCCAACCGCAGGGTCACTTAGCTGTGCTGGTGCGAATTTGTTGGCCGCTTATTTCTCGTGTTTCGCGCTGAACAAGCGAAACCTAGTCTTAACATTTGTTGGAAAATGGTCAGGATGTAAGCTTGTCGAGGGTTTCGCAAGATTTCTTCGTCATGTTTGGCCGTCGTGCTCGCAGCGGCTTCGGGACTGCAAACACATATTCCGGACGCTCTAGAAAATCGCTGATACACCAAGAAGTGATGCTGCGCTAAAAGCAAACAAAAAAAAGTGGTCGAGGGATGTCCGTTTGGACATTTGTCAGAATACAAGAGCTTACGTGGAAAGCAAGTCGGGTACGGCCATGCTTTGAAATTGGAGATTGAATTTTCGTGATCTGCTGCTCCGCTTTCAGTCGTCCAGGAAGAACAGGTCACAGTCGGGGATCGGAGCCAGCAGCGCAGAAATGTAGTCTTCGTCCAAGTCAGCAGGCTCGTCATTTTGCGCCACATGAAGCTGCTCCTGAATGCTCTTTGCAGACTGCTTTCGTGTAGGCTGAAGAGAACTTTGGTCGACAGGAAGAGTGTCAACACCCGAGTATCCGGCATCCTCACTGCCGCCCTGGCTGCGGTACCGCTTACAGGTTCCAGGTTCACCTGTCAAGACCTCAGAAGATAATAACGTACCTTCAGATTCCTCTCGCGTCCGTTTGTGGCTCCTTGCTCTTGATATGGATGGACGGGGCTTCGCGGATTGGTCGTCGCTGCCTTGTTCGCCCTCCACTGGGTCTCTGGATCTGAGCCAGGACCAATCTTGAAGAAGCAGCCGTAGCATCATGCGTTTGCGAATGCAGGGGTCTCGGCGGCTCTGCTGCATTTCTTCTAACTTCTCCTCGGCTAAAACCAGACGCTGCTCCACGCTCATCGCCATGACGAACACGACAGGAGTCGGCTTAAAAACACCGCAAACAACAACGCAGCGCGCGGAAAGTGCGACCAAGCTGGGTCGGCTCCAACACCTGTGTAACACGTTCAAATGTTTTTCTTCACGGGTGCGAGAAGGGTGCCTGGTGACGAGATTTAATCTCGGCTCCACCAATAGGGTTCGACTTCAGCAGAAAAAGTCGAACTTGTTAGGTGTGGCTTATCAGAGCGATAAGGGTGGGGTGTGGGATAGATTCCTAGGAAGGTCTGGAACAGGAAACGTCGCGGGACAAAGGAGAACAAAACACTCTCTCTCACTCTTAGACAGTCCGAGGGCGTTGACCTCGTTTTGACGATATTCCTTTCGAAAGCAACACAATGGAGCGCGTATCAGTTAGAGCACGTCTTGCTTGTAATGTTTTGTAAGCAACACGTGCTTAAAATACATGGCCATGAAATACCCGAGTAACCGATTCAAATTTCTGGGAATGCGTTTAAACGAGGGGCACGTATACGCGGAAAAGAACGAACAGTCTCCTAGGTCAAAATGGCCAAGAGATGTCACGGTAATGAAACATAGAGCATAATGGCGGTAACACAAGTATGGACTACTAAGAGGTATTCGGAAAGGAATAATGGCGCCGTGGCTTTCTTTCGGTAATTCGCTTCTGTGCTTAAGGGCCGATGTTAAGTCGGTATCAGAAATAAATGAGAGAGCTGTTTGAAGATTAGCACTATGTACCGAAGGCAAAAACCACAAACTAGGAAGTGAGGGGGGTAAGGGCTGGAAAATCTTTGAAGCACCGCCAACTTAGAGTAAAATGCTATATGAAGTACACCTGATTAAACTGAACGGAAACTGGTGGGCATCAAAGGATTTTAAACAGTTATACGGAACGTGCGTTGACACAAAAAGGCAGAAAAAATTAGGAATATAACCAGTAAGCATGCCGGACAAGAGGACGCGGAAAGAAAGAGCCAGCCAGCCAGCCAGCCAGCCATGCATGGATGCATGCATCCATCCATCCATCCATCCATCCATCCATTCATCCATCCATCCATCCATCCATCCATCCATCCATCCATCCATCCATCCATCCATCCATCCATCCATCCATCCATCCATCCATCCATCCATCCATCCATCCATCCATCCATCCATCCATCCATCCATCCATCCATCCATCCATCCATCCATCCATCCATCCATCCATCCATCCATCCATCCATCCATCCATCCATCCATCCATCCATCCATCCATCCATCCATCCATCCATCCATCCATCCATCCATCCATCCATCCATCCATCCATCCATCCATCCATCCATCCGTTCGTCCGTCCGTCCGTCCGTCCGTCCGTCCGTCCGTCCATCCATCCATCCATCCATCCAGGGACGTGCATCAACAGTTCTTTTCGAAGATCAGAAAGATGCTTCGATGGCCACTAACATAACGTCCGGCTACGCACAGCAAGGAATTTTACCAGAACAGTCAACGTATACAAAGTTGTGGCCGCCTTAGCCATCTAACTGCAGGCACGAATGTCACGTACTTAAACTGCCATGTTTCCAAAGGCCACTGGTGACCAACACTTTCTCACTAACGTTTATTTTTATTTCATATCACTCCTTACTGGACTATGAGGAACAAAAGTGCAGTTTTCTGCCTCTTTATCTTCCGAAAACTCAAACGTATCTTTCAAAGCCCGAAGAGCGTAAATTTTACACAACCGCAGGATCACTTAGCTGTGCTGGTGCGAATTTGTTGGCCGCTTATTTCTCGTGTTTCGCGCTGAACAAGCGAAACCTAGTCTTAACATTTGTTGGAAAATGGTCAGGATGTAAGCTTGTCGAGGTTTTCGCAAGATTTCTTCGTCATGTTTGGCCATCGTGCTCGCAGCGGCTTGGGGACTGCAAACACATATTCCGGACGCTCTAGAAAATCGCTGATACACCAAGAAGTGATGCTGCGCTAAAAGCAAACAAAAAAAAGTGGTCGAGGGATGTCCGTTTGGACATTTGTCAGAATACAAGAGCTTACGTGGAAAGCAAGTCGGGTACGGCCATGCTTTGAAATGGGAGATTGAATTTTCGTGATCTGCTGCTCCGCTTTCAGTCGTCCAGGAAGAACAGGTCACAGTCGGGGATCGGAGCCAGCAGCGCAGAAATGTAGTCTTCGTCCAAGTCAGCAGGCTCGTCATTTTGCGCCACATGAAGCTGCTCCTGAATGCTCTTTCCAGACTGCTTTCGTGTAGGCTGAAGAGAACTTTGGTCGACAGGAAGAGTGTCAACACCCGAGTATCCGGCATCCTCACTGCCGCCCTGGCTGCGGTACCGCTTACAGGTTCCAGGTTCACCTGTCAAGACCTCAGAAGATAATAACGTACCTTCAGATTCCTCTCGCGTCCGTTTGTGGCTCCTTGCTCTTGATATGGATGGACGGGGCTTCGCGGATTGGTCGTCGCTGCCTTGTTCGCCCTCCACTGGGTCTCTGGATCTGAGCCAGGACCAATCTTGAAGAAGCAGCCGTAGCATCATGCGTTTGCGAATGCAGGGGTCTCGGCGGCTCTGCTGCATTTCTTCTAACTTCTCCTCGGCTAAAACCAGACGCTGCTCCACGCTCATCGCCATGACGAACACGACAGGAGTCGGCTTAAAAACACCGCAAACAACAACGCAGCGCGCGGAAAGTGCGACCAAGCTGGGTCGGCTCCAACACCTGTGTAACACGTTCAAATGTTTTTCTTCACGGGTGCGAGAAGGGTGCCTGGTGACGAGATTTAATCTCGGCTCCACCAATAGGGTTCGACTTCAGCAGAAAAAGTCGAACTTGTTAGGTGTGGCTTATCAGAGCGATAAGGGTGGGGTGTGGGATAGATTCCTAGGAAGGTCTGGAACAGGAAACGTCGCGGGACAAAGGCGAACAAAACACTCTCTCTCACTCTTAGACAGTCCGAGGGCGTTGACCTCGTTTTGACGATATTCCTTTCGAAAGCAACACAATGGAGCGCGTATCAGTTAGAGCACGTCTTGCTTGTAATGTTTTGTAAGCAACACGTGCTTAAAATACATGGCCATGAAATACCCGAGTAACCGATTCAAATTTCTGGGAATGCGTTTAAACGAGGGGCACGTATACGCGGAAAAGAACGAACAGTCTCCTAGGTCAAAATGGCCAAGAGATGTCACGGTAATGAAACATAGAGCACAATGGCGGTAACACAAGTATGGACTACTAAGAGGTATTCGGAAAGGAATTATGGCGCCGTGGCTTTCTTTCGGTAATTCGCTTCTGTGCTTAAGGGCCGATGTTAAGTCGGTATCAGAAATAAATGAGAGAGCTGTTTGAAGATTAGCACTATGTACCGAAGGCAAAAACCACAAACTAGGAAGTGAGGGGGGTAAGGGCTGGAAAATCTTTGAAGCACCGCCAACTTAGAGTAAAATGCTATATGAAGTACACCTGATTAAACTGAACGGAAACTGGTGGGCATCAAAGGATATTAAACAGTTATACGGAACGTGCGTTGACACAAAAAGGCAGAAAAAATTAGGAATATAACCAGTAAGCATGCCGGACAAGAGGACGCGGAAAGAAAGAGCCAGCCAGCCAGCCAGCCAGCCATGCATGGATGCATGGATGCATGCATGGATGCACGCATGCATGCATGCATCCATCCATCCATCCATCCATCCATCCATCCATCCATCCATCCATCCATCCATCCATCCATCCATCCATCCATCCATCCATCCATCCATCCATCCATCCATCCATCCATCCATCCATCCATCCATCCATCCATCCATCCATCCATCCATCCATCCATCCATCCATCCATCCATCCATCCATCCTTCCATCCATCCATCCATCCATCCATCCATCCATCCATCCATCCGTCCGTCCGTCCGTCCGTCCGTCCGTCCGTCCGTCCGTCCGTCCATCCATCCATCCATCCATCCATCCAGGGACGTGCATCAACAGTTCTTTTCGAAGATCAGAAAGATGCTTCGATGGCCACTAACATAACGTCCGGCTACGCACAGCAAGGAATTTTACCAGAACAGTCAACGTATACAAAGTTGTGGCCGCCTTAGCCATCTAACTGCAGGCACGAATGTCACGTACTTAAACTGCCATGTTTCCAAAGGCCACTGGTGACCAACACTTTCTCACTAACGTTTATTTTTATTTCATATCACTCCTTACTGGACTATGAGGAACAAAAGTGCAGTTTTATGCCTCTTTATCTTCCGAAAACTCAAACGTATCTTTCAAAGCCCGAAGAGCGTAAATTTTACACAACCGCAGGATCACTTAGCTGTGCTGGTGCGAATTTGTTGGCCGCTTATTTCTCGTGTTTCGCGCTGAACAAGCGAAACCTAGTCTTAACATTTGTTGGAAAATGGTCAGGATGTAAGCTTGTCGAGGTTTTCGCAAGATTTCTTCGTCATGTTTGGCCATCGTGCTCGCAGCGGCTTGGGGACTGCAAACACATATTCCGGACGCTCTAGAAAATCGCTGATACACCAAGAAGTGATGCTGCGCTAAAAGCAAACAAAAAAAAGTGGTCGAGGGATGTCCGTTTGGACATTTGTCAGAATACAAGAGCTTACGTGGAAAGCAAGTCGGGTACGGCCATGCTTTGAAATGGGAGATTGAATTTTCGTGATCTGCTGCTCCGCTTTCAGTCGTCCAGGAAGAACAGGTCACAGTCGGGGATCGGAGCCAGCAGCGCAGAAATGTAGTCTTCGTCCAAGTCAGCAGGCTCGTCATTTTGCGCCACATGAAGCTGCTCCTGAATGCTCTTTCCAGACTGCTTTCGTGTAGGCTGAAGAGAACTTTGGTCGACAGGAAGAGTGTCAACACCCGAGTATCCGGCATCCTCACTGCCGCCCTGGCTGCGGTACCGCTTACAGGTTCCAGGTTCACCTGTCAAGACCTCAGAAGATAATAACGTACCTTCAGATTCCTCTCGCGTCCGTTTGTGGCTCCTTGCTCTTGATATGGATGGACGGGGCTTCGCGGATTGGTCGTCGCTGCCTTGTTCGCCCTCCACTGGGTCTCTGGATCTGAGCCAGGACCAATCTTGAAGAAGCAGCCGTAGCATCATGCGTTTGCGAATGCAGGGGTCTCGGCGGCTCTGCTGCATTTCTTCTAACTTCTCCTCGGCTAAAACCAGACGCTGCTCCACGCTCATCGCCATGACGAACACGACAGGAGTCGGCTTAAAAACACCGCAAACAACAACGCAGCGCGCGGAAAGTGCGACCAAGCTGGGTCGGCTCCAACACCTGTGTAACACGTTCAAATGTTTTTCTTCACGGGTGCGAGAAGGGTGCCTGGTGACGAGATTTAATCTCGGCTCCACCAATAGGGTTCGACTTCAGCAGAAAAAGTCGAACTTGTTAGGTGTGGCTTATCAGAGCGATAAGGGTGGGGTGTGGGATAGATTCCTAGGAAGGTCTGGAACAGGAAACGTCGCGGGACAAAGGAGAACAAAACACTCTCTCTCACTCTTAGACACTCCGAGGGCGTTGACCTCGTTTTGACGATATTCCTTTCGAAAGCAACACAATGGAGCGCGTATCAGTTAGAGCACGTCTTGCTTGTAATGTTTTGTAAGCAACACGTGCTTAAAATACATGGCCATGAAATACCCGAGTAACCGATTCAAATTTCTGGGAATGCGTTTAAACGAGGGGCACGTATACGCGGAAAAGAACGAACAGTCTCCTAGGTCAAAATGGCCAAGAGATGTCACGGTAATGAAACATAGAGCACAATGGCGGTAACACAAGTATGGACTACTAAGAGGTATTCGGAAAGGAATTATGGCGCCGTGGCTTTCTTTCGGTAATTCGCTTCTGTGCTTAAGGGCCGATGTTAAGTCGGTATCAGAAATAAATGAGAGAGCTGTTTGAAGATTAGCACTATGTACCGAAGGCAAAAACCACAAACTAGGAAGTGAGGGGGGTAAGGGCTGGAAAATCTTTGAAGCACCGCCAACTTAGAGTAAAATGCTATATGAAGTACACCTGATTAAACTGAACGGAAACTGGTGGGCATCAAAGGATATTAAACAGTTATACGGAACGTGCGTTGACACAAAAAGGCAGAAAAAATTAGGAATATAACCAGTAAGCATGCCGGACAAGAGGACGCGGAAAGAAAGAGCCAGCCAGCCAGCCAGCCAGCCATGCATGGATGCATGGATGCATGCATGGATGCATGCATGCATGCATGCATCCATCCATCCATCGATCCATCCATCCATCCATCCATCCATCCATCCATCCATCCATCCATCCATCCATCCATCCATCCATCCATCCATCCATCCATCCATCCATCCATCCATCCATCCATCCATCCATCCATCCATCCATCCATCCATCCATCCATCCATCCATCCATCCATCCATCAATCCATCCATCCATCCATCCATCCATCCATCCATCCATCCATCCATCCATCCATCCATCCATCCATCCATCCATCCATCCATCCATCCATCCATCCATCCATCCATCCATCCATCCATCCATCCATCCATCCATCCATCCATCCATCCATCCATCCATCCATCCAGGGACGTGCATCAACAGTTCTTTTCGAAGATCAGAAAGATGCTTCGATCGCCATTAACATAACGTCCGGCTACGCACAGCAAGGAATTTTACCAGAACAGTCAACGTATACAAAGTTGTGGCCGCCTTAGCCATCTAACTGCAGGCACGAATGTCACGTACTTAAACTGCCATGTTTCCAAAGGCCACTGGTGACCAACACTTTCTCACTAACGTTTATTTTTATTTCGTATCACTCCTTACTGGACTATGAGGAACCAAAGTGTAGTTTTATGCCTCTTTATCTTCCGAAAACTCAAACGTATCTTTCAAAGCCCGAAGAGCGTAAATTTTACCCAACCGCAGGGTCACTTAGCTGTGCTGGTGCGAATTTGTTGGCCGCTTATTTCTCGTGTTTCGCGCTGAACAAGCGAAACCTAGCCTTAACATTTGTTGGAAAATGGTCATGATGTAAGCTTGTCGAGGTTTTCGCAAGATTTCTTCGTCATGTTTGGCCATCGTGCTCGCAGCGGCTTCGGGACTGCAAACACATATTCCGGACGCTCTAGAAAATCGCTGATACACCAAGAAGTGATGCTGCGCTAAAAGCAAACAAAAAAAAAGTGGTCGAGGGATGTCCGTTTGGACATTTGTCAGAATACAAGAGCTTACGTGGAAAGCAAGTCGGGTACGGCCATGCTTTGAAATTGGAGATTGAATTTTCGTGATCTGCTGCTCCGCTTTCAGTCGTCCAGGAAGAACAGGTCACAGTCGGGGATCGGAGCCAGCAGCGCAGAAATGTAGTCTTCGTCCAAGTCAGCAGGCTCGTCATTTTGCGCCACATGAAGCTGCTCCTGAATGCTCTTTCCAGACTGCTTTCGTGTAGGCTGAAGAGAACTTTGGTCGACAGGAAGAGTGTCGACACCCGAGTATCCGGCATCCTCACTGCTGCCCTGGCTGCGGTACCGCTTACAGGTTCCAGGTTCACCTGTCAAGACCTCAGAAGATAATAACGTACCTTCAGATTCCTCTCGCGTCCGTTTGTGGCTCCTTGCCCGTGATATGGATGGACGGGGCTTCGCGGATTGGTCGTCGCTGCCTTGTTCGCCCTCCACTGGGTCTCTGGATCGGAACCAGGACCAATCTTGAAGAAGCAGCCGTAGCATCATGCGTTTGCGAATGCAGGGGTCTCGGCGGCTCTGCTGCATTTCTTCTAACTTCTCCTCGGCTAAAACCAGACGCTGCTCCACGCTCATCGCCATGACGAACACGACAGGAGTCGGCTTAAAAACACCGCAAACAACAACGCAGCGCGCGGAAAGTGCGACCAAGCTGGGTCGGCTCCAACACCTGTGTAACACGTTCAAATGTTTTTCTTCACGGGTGCGAGAAGGGTGCCTGGTGACGAGATTTAATCTCGGCTCCACCAATAGGGTTCGACTTCAGCAGAAAAAGTCGAACTTGTTAGGTGTGGCTTATCAGAGCGATAAGGGTGGGGTGTGGGATAGATTCCTAGGAAGGTCTGGAACAGGAAACGTCGCGGGACAAAGGAGAACAAAACACTCTCTCTCACTCTTAGACAGTCCGAGGGCGTTGACCTCGTTTTGACGATATTCCTTTCGAAAGCAACACAATGGAGCGCGCATCAGTTAGAGCACGTCTTGCTTGTAATGTTTTGTAAGCAACACGTGCTTAAAATACATGGCCATGAAATACCCGAGTAACCGATTCAAATTTCTGGGAATGCGTTTAAACGAGGGGCACGTATACGCGGAAAAGAACGAACAGTCTTCTAGGTCAAAATGGCCAAGAGATGTCGCGGTAATGAAACATAGAGCATAATGGCGGTAACACAAGTATGGACTACTAAGAGGAATTCGGAAAGGAATAATGGCGCCGTGGCTTTCTTTCGGTAATTCGCTTCTGTGCTTAAGGGCCGATGTTAAGTCGGTATGAGAAATAAATTAGAGAGCTGTTTGAAGATTAGCACTATGTACCGAAGGCAAAAACCGCAAACTAGGAAGTGAGGGGGGTAAGGGCTGGAAAATCTTTGAAGCACCGCCAACTTAGAGTAAAATGCTATATGAAGTACACCTGATTAAACTGAACGGAAACTGGTGGGCATCAAAGGATTTTAAACAGTTATACGGAACGTGCGTTGACACAAAAAGGCAGAAAAAATTAGGAATATAACCAGTAAGCATGCCGGACAAGAGGACGCGGAAAGAAAGAGCCAGCCAGCCAGCCAGCCAGCCATGCATGGATGCATCCATCCATCCATCCATCCATCCATCCATCCATCCATCCATCCACCCATCCACCCATCCACCCATCCATCCATCCATCCATCCATCCATCCATCCATCCATCCATCCATCCATCCATCCATCCATCCATCCATCCATCCATCCATCCATCCATCCATCCATCCATCCATCCATCCATCCATCCATCCATCCATCCATCCATCCATCCATCCATCCATCCATCCATCCATCCATCCATCCATCCATCCATCCATCCATCCATCCATCCATCCATCCATCCATCCATCCATCCATCCATCCATCCATCCATCCATCCATCCATCCATCCATCCACGTCCGGCTACGCACAGCAAGGAATTTTACCAGAACAGTCAACGTATACAAAGTTGTGGCCGCCTTAGCCATCTAACTGCAGGCACGAATGTCACGTACTTAAACTGCCATGTTTCCAAAGGCCACTGGTGACCAACACTTTTTCACTAACGTTTATTTTTATTTCGTATCACTCCTTAATGGACTATGAGGAACCAAAGTGTAGTTTTATGCCTCTTTATCTTCCGAAAACTCAAACGTATCTTTCAAAGCCCGAAGAGCGTAAATTTTACCCAACCGCAGGGTCACTAAGCTGTGCTGGTGCGAATTTGTTGGCCGCTTATTTCTCGTGTTTCGCGCTGAACAAGCGAAACCTTGACTTAACATTTGTTGGAAAATGGTCAGGATGTAAGCTTGTCGAGGTTTTCGCAAGATTTCTTCGTCATGTTTGGCCATCGTGCTCGCAGCGGCTTCGGGACTGCAAACACATATTCCGGACGCTCTAGAAAATCGCTGATACACCAAGAAGTGATGCTGCGCTAAAAGCAAACAAAAAAAAGTGGTAGAGGGATGTCCGTTTGGACATTTGTCAGAATACAAGAGCTTACGTGGAAAGCAAGTCGGGTACGGCCATGCTTTGAAATTGGAGATTGAATTTTCGTGATCTGCTGCTCCGCTTTCAGTCGTCCAGGAAGAACAGGTCACAGTCGGGGATCGGAGCCAGCAGCGCAGAAATGTAGTCTTCGTCCAAGTCAGCAGGCTCGTCATTTTGCGCCACATGAAGCTGCTCCTGAATGCTCTTTCCAGACTGCTTTCGTGTAGGCTGAAGAGAACTTTGGTCGACAGGAAGAGTGTCGACACCCGAGTATCCGGCATCCTCACTGCCGCCCTGGCTGCGGTACCGCTTACAGGTTCCAGGTTCACCTGTCAAGACCTCAGAAGATAATAACGTACCTTCAGATTCATCTCGCGTCCGTTTGTGGCTCCTTGCTCTTGATATGGATGGACGGGGCTTCGCGGATTGGTCGTCGCTGCCTTGTTCGCCCTCCACTGGGTCTCTGGATCTGAGCCAGGACCAATCTTGAAGAAGCAGCCGTAGCATCATGCGTTTGCGAATGCAGGGGTCTCGGCGGCTCTGCTGCATTTCTTCTAACTTCTCCTCGGCTAAAACCAGACGCTGCTCCACGCTCATCGCCATGACGAACACGACAGGAGTCGGCTTAAAAACACCGCAAACAACAACGCAGCGCGCGGAAAGTGCGACCAAGCTGGGTCGGCTCCAACACCTGTGTAACACGTTCAAATGTTTTTCTTCACGGGTGCGAGAAGGGTGCCTGGTGACGAGATTTAATCTCGGCTCCACCAATAGGGTTCGACTTCAGCAGAAAAAGTCGAACTTGTTAGGTGTGGCTTATCAGAGCGATAAGGGTGGGGTGTGGGATAGATTCCTAGGAAGGTCTGGAACAGGAAACGTCGCGGGACAAAGGAGAACAAAACACTCTCTCTCACTCTTAGACAGTCCGAGGGCGTTGACCTCGTTTTGACGATATTCCTTTCGAAAGCAACACAATGGAGCGCGTATCAGTTAGAGCACGTCTTGCTTGTAATGTTTTGTAAGCAACACGTGCTTAAAATACATGGCCATGAAATACCCGAGTAACCGATTCAAATTTATGGGAATGCGTTTAAACGAGGGGCACGTATACGCGGAAAAGAACGAACAGTCTCCTAGGTCAAAATGGCCAAGAGATGTCACGGTAATGAAACATAGAGCATAATGGCGGTAACACAAGTATGGACTACTAAGAGGTATTCGGAAAGGAATAATGGCGCCGTGGCTTTCTTTCGGTAATTCGCTTCTTTGCTTAAGGGCCGATGTTAAGTTGGTATGAGAAATAAATGAGAGAGCTGTTTGAAGATTAGCACTATGTACCGAAGGCAAAAACCACAAACTAGGAAGTGAGGGGGGTAAGGGCTGGAAAATCTTTGAAGCACCGCCAACTTAGAGTAAAATGCTATATGAAGTACACCTGATTAAACTGAACGGAAACTGGTGGGCATCAAAGGATTTTAAACAGTTATACGGAACGTGCGTTGACACAAAAAGGCAGAAAAAATTAGGAATATAACCAGTAAGCATGCCGGACAAGAGGACGCGGAAAGAAAGAGCCAGCCAGCCAGCCAGCCATGCATGGATGCATGCATGCATCCATCCATCCATCCATCCATCCATCCATCCATCCATCCATCCATCCATCCATCCATCCATCCATCCATCCATCCATCCATCCATCCATCCATCCATCCATCCATTCATCCATCCATCCATCCATCCATCCATCCATCCATCCACCCACCCACCCACCCACCCACCCACCCATCCATCCATCCATCCATCCACCCATCCACCCACCCACCCACCCACCCACCCATCCATCCATCCATCCATCCATCCATCCATCCATCCATCCATCCATCCATCCATCCATCCATCCATCCATCCATCCATCCATCCATCCATCCATCCATCATCCATCCATCCATCCATCCATCCATCCATCCAGGGACGTGCATCAACAGTTCTTTTCGAAGATCAGAAAGATGCTTCGATGGCCATTAACATAACGTCCGGCTACGCACAGCAAGGAATTTTACCAGAACAGTCAACGTATACAAAGTTGTGGCCGCCTTAGCCATCTAACTGCAGGCACGAATGTCACGTACTTAAACTGCCATGTTTCCAAAGGCCACTGGTGACCAACACTTTCTCACTAACGTTTATTTTTATTTCGTATCACTCCTTACTGGACTATGAGGAACCAAAGTGTAGTTTTATGCCTCTTTATCTTCCGAAAACTCAAACGTATCTTTCAAAGCCCGAAGAGCGTAAATTTTACCCAACCGCAGGGTCACTTAGCTGTGCTGGTGCGAATTTGTTGGCCGCTTATTTCTCGTGTTTCGCGCTGAACAAGCGAAACCTAGCCTTAACATTTGTTGGAAAATGGTCATGATGTAAGCTTGTCGAGGTTTTCGCAAGATTTCTTCGTCATGTTTGGCCATCGTGCTCGCAGCGGCTTCGGGACTGCAAACACATATTCCGGACGCTCTAGAAAATCGCTGATA
>NC_143018.1:144051225-144053725 GCF_055824585.1 Amblyomma mixtum | reverse complement strand
TTTACCCAACCGCAGGGTCACTTAGCTGTGCTGGTGCGAATTTGTTGGGCGCTTATTTCTCGTGTTTCGCGCTGAACAAGCGAAACCTAGTCTTAACATTTGTTGGAAAATGGTCAGGATGTAAGCTTGTCGAGGTTTTCGCAAGATTTCTTCGCCATGTTTGGCCATCGTGCTCGCAGCGGCTTCGGGACTGCAAACACATATTCCGGACGCTCTAGAAAATCGCTGATACACCAAGAAGTGATGCTGCGCTAAAAGCAAACAAAAAAAAGTGGTCGAGGGATGTCCGTTTGGACATTTGTCAGAATACAAGAGCTAAAGTGGAAAGCAAGTCGGGTACGGCCATGCTTTGAAATTGGAGATTGAATTTTCGTGATCTGCTGCTCCGCTTTCAGTCGTCCAGGAAGAACAGGTCACAGTCGGGGATCGGAGCCAGCAGCGCAGAAATGTTGTCTTCGTCCAAGTCAGCAAGCTCGTCATTTTGCGCCACATGAAGCTGCTCCTGAATGCTCTTTCCAGACTGCTTTCGTGTAGGCTGAAGAGAACTTTGGTCGACAGGAAGAGTGTCAACACCCGAGTATCCGGCATCCTCACTGCCGCCCTGGCTGCGGTACCGCTTACAGGTTCCAGGTTCACCTGTCAAGACCTCAGAAGATAATAACGTACCTTCAGATTCCTCTCGCGTCCGTTTGTGGCTCCTTGCTCTTGATATGGATGGACGGGGCTTCGCGGATTGGTCGTCGCTGCCTTGTTCGCCCTCCTCTGGGTCTCTGGATCGGAGCCAGGACCAATCTTGAAGAAGCAGCCGTAGCATCACGCGTTTGCGAATGCAGGGGTCTCGGCGGCTCTGCTGCATTTCTTCTAACTTCTCCTCGGCTAAAACCAGACGCTGCTCCACGCTCATCGCCATGACGAACACGACAGGAGTCGGCTTAAAAACACCGCAAACAACAACGCAGCGCGCGGAAAGTGCGACCAAGCTGGGTCGGCTCCAACACCTGTGTAACACGTTCAAATGTTTTTCTTCACGGGTGCGAGAAGGGTGCCTGGTGACGAGATTTAATCTCGGCTCCACCAATAGGGTTCGACTTCAGCAGAAAAAGTCGAACTTGTTAGGTGTGGCTTATCAGAGCGATAAGGGTGGGGTGTGGGATAGATTCCTAGGAAGGTCTGGAAAAGGAAACGTCGCGGGACAAAGGAGAACAAAACACTCTCTCTCACTCTTAGACAGTCCGAGGGCGTTGACCTCGTTTTGACGATATTCCTTTCGAAAGCAACACAATGGAGCGCGTATCAGTTAGAGCACGTCTTGCTTGTAATGTTTTGTAAGCAACACGTGCTTAAAATACATGACCATGAAATACCCGAGTAACCGATTCAAATTTCTGGGAATGCGTTTAAACGAGGGGCACGTATACGCGGAAAAGAACGAACAGTCTTCTAGGTCAAAATGGCCAACAGATGTCGCGGTAATGAAACATAGAGCATAATGGCGGTAACACAAGTATGGACTACTAAGAGGTATTCGGAAAGGAATAATCTGGTGGGCATCAAAGGATTTTAAACAGTTATACGGAACGTGCGTTGACACAAAAAGGCAGAAAAAATTAGGAATATAACCAGTAAGCATGCCGGACAAGAGGACGCGGAAAGAAAGAGCCAGCCAGCCAGCCAGCCATGCATGGATGCATCCATCCATCCATCCATCCATCCATCCATCCATCCATCCATCCATCCATCCATCCATCCATCCATCCATCCATCCATCCATCCATCATCCATCCATCCATCCATCCATCCATCCATCCATCCAGGGACGTGCATCAACAGTTCTTTTCGAAGATCAGAAAGATGCTTCGATGGCCATTAACATAACGTCCGGCTACGCACAGCAAGGAATTTTACCAGAACAGTCAACGTATACAAAGTTGTGGCCGCCTTAGCCATCTAACTGCAGGCACGAATGTCACGTACTTAAACTGCCATGTTTCCAAAGGCCACTGGTGACCAACACTTTCTCACTAACGTTTATTTTTATTTCGTATCACTCCTTACTGGACTATGAGGAACCAAAGTGTAGTTTTATGCCTCTTTATCTTCCGAAAACTCAAACGTATCTTTCAAAGCCCGAAGAGCGTAAATTTTACCCAACCGCAGGGTCACTTAGCTGTGCTGGTGCGAATTTGTTGGCCGCTTATTTCTCGTGTTTCGCGCTGAACAAGCGAAACCTAGCCTTAACATTTGTTGGAAAATGGTCATGATGTAAGCTTGTCGAGGTTTTCGCAAGATTTCTTCGTCATGTTTGGCCATCGTGCTCGCAGCGGCTTCGGGACTGCAAACACATATTCCGGACGCTCTAGAAAATCGCTGATACACCAAGAAGTGATGCTGCGCTAAAAGCAAACAAAAAAAAGTGGTCGAGGGATGTCCGTTTGGACATTTGTCAGAATACAAGAGCTTACGTGGAAAGCAAGTCGGGTACGGCCATGCTTTGAAATTG